>NW_016186134.1:4540-4711 GCF_001687245.7 Rhagoletis zephyria | reverse complement strand
AAATATAATTGTTATTTTCGTCATATATTTACTACATAATTATGAAACCGCTTCATTTCTGTGTCCTTTACAACCATACACGTGAAAATGAAAATCAAAATGACTTCTTCCAAATAACCGATGCCAGATCCGAGATTTAATTTATTAGGCACCATTTTAGTAGCTTTTTGC
>NW_016186134.1:0-4479 GCF_001687245.7 Rhagoletis zephyria | reverse complement strand
GAGATTTAATTTATTAGGCACCATTTTAGTAGCTTTTTGCGAAAAGTTACCTTGACATACTTATTTACTACTTAACAAGAATTTTAGCAAAATATTGCTGATTTTGGTTTAATAAATCATTTATTTCAAAGAAATTTAGATGTAATATTTTTGTAATTTTCTGGAAACCGATTGAAACCTGTGATTGAAATGGTTTCGGTATCGTTCCTTTTCAGGTTAAGATAACGGTTACGGTTTCGGTTTCGGTTTTGAAAAACGAAACGGTTTTAAACGGTTACGGTTTCGGTTTGGGTTTCGGTTTCATTCCTTGTTAAAAATATGATTAGTTCAAAAAATTATTAAAAAAAAAATCAGTGCACAGTATGGGTAGCAAACTAAAGACAAATCTCTGCAGAAATAAAAAAAGAGAAAATTTTTGGGTGCATAGAGGCGAGTAGGTATTGAAAATGTCCTTTTAAAATTGTATCCTTGAATATCCTTGAAAATATGCAATATGTTTTTTTGAAAAAAAAAAATATATATATTATGTAAAGAGCTAATATACACTCGACCACATCCTCGAATTTCGTCTTTCTAATTTAATTAAGTTAAAAGATAAAATTAATGAAAAAAGCATTTTCAATACCTATTCGCCCTAGTGACCCATACATATAGTTTTTTTTTATTCTAAAAAAAGTTCTCTTTCGTTTGGTACCCATATTGTTATTGATACATTCGTAAGTATATTGATTGCTTCGTGTGTTTTTAATTTTTGTTTGTTTTTGTTTTATATGGATTCAGAAGTTTTGAAAAAATTTAAATAGACCAGTTTACAATCATACTTGTACCGATTTACTTTTAATAACGTTTTAAGTCTACGAAGTTGCAAAATTCACCACTGTAAACCTCTTCTACTGCTGCCCATACAACAGAAACTTCATCATTGTGTGTGTTAACGTAAAATTTGTATGCGTAGCATGTCAAATATTGTGGTCAATAGCCTGATTGGTTTTCATGCTAAGTAAACCCGCTGGCAAATCAACCAGCAGCACACAAACACACACACACACACACATACGTACACAAAACCTTGTACTCTGTCTTAAAGATACATTTGCTTAGTCGGCTGTGAATTCCAGTAGTCGAAAGTATTTACGTGGACGTGGACGTGTACGTGTCGGCGTTGGGCACCAGTGGTCATTGGACACCGCAGCTGCTACATATGCCTTGCTCAAAGCTCAACTTAGCATACGTAAAACACAAAACATTTGTATGTACATAGTACATTGTGCTGTCTGCACCCTTCTCTTCGTGCTTTCGCACCAATTTTGGCCTCAACGTACACTTTGCTCTATTCTTGTTGGTGCTGTTGTTCTTCTTCGACGCCTAGGCTGGTATTACTTACCACTCACACCTCTGCCGAGCAGCACATTATGCCATCAACATACATATTTACATACATATGTATGTATGTATCTTCAATACACATTTTCTTGGCACTTCTTTCCTAATTTCTTTTTATACTTACTACAATTTGTTTATTTTTTGCTCTACACAATTTTTTCTCTGGTCTCGCCTGTCTGGTGCTTTGATTGGTGTTGCTACCGCGCTACGCTTGATTTGCGTTAAATTCCATTTACCAGCATATTTACATACATGCACACTTTAATAATACATACATATGTACTTGGTAGATACCACAAACGAATACGTTATCTGTATACAAATTTAGTTCGATGTACAATCATACATACATACATACATAAAAGTTTACTCTATAACTTGGTCTAATGTGGTTTTTGTGGTGCTTCGCTTCGTGGCATGCTAATGTTGAAGAGTTTCTTCATTTTTACTCTTGGCTATAAGAAAGACCCTTTTAACGTCTTCATACCCTTTCGTTTTGTTTTTTTTCTTTTTTGGGTTGTTTAGATAACACAAATAGACTGTAATTCGAAATGTATAAGCCTCGACGGGTAATTAGTGTAAATAATGCATGATAATATTTGCTTTTCTTATAATTTTTGAAATGGGGCAGTTGTAAGAGAGATACGGTTAAATTATTGTGAAACTAAAAAATAAACGTTTTTCATAAGATTTGAATTTTTTTTGTTAAGTAGATAAGCTCTATAAAAAAAAAAATGAAGTAAGTAAATTCTTCATTTCTGTGGGTGGAGTTTAAATTAAACTAATAAATATGTATGTATGTATGTAAATAGCTCAACGATAAAATTCTGTTGGTTGATATTGAATGATGAAAAAGCGCTGTCTTGAACCTATCTGTCAAAGTAAGTTTACATATAAACATTATCTCCAAAAAAAGGTCTTTTCTTTTCTGGCTTACCCAGTCAAATCTCAATTTTTTCTTCTACTTCTTCAGTTTTTTTTGGTTGCCAAATTTGTCTTGCTTGTTTTTCTTCTCTGTGGACCTGACACCTTTTTACCTTTAAGTAACGATATGTAAACGTACTTTTAATGTGCTGGAACATTAAGAGTAGCTTATTTGAATTTCTACTTGAAATGCATCGAGCCCTAATTGCCAAAAAAAAACGTAAGCGAAATTATTTTCAAAATGTTCTTTTTGATGCGGAATTACATATAGTTGCCCTACGGGCATTTCTGCATCTAAAAGAAAATTTTTGAAAAATATGTCGCTTACGTTTTTTGGCGGTTAGGGCTCAGACTGCAATAATCATTTCAACACTACCAAATATTATTTATATCCATCAGATTTAGTGCGTTTTATGAAATTGAAGAAGGACTGCTTCTTTTAGCTTAGGCGGAGGGGTAAGTGAAAGCTACCTCTTGTGAGAGATTAGGAGGCATTGTCGAATGAATTTAATATGACGCAAAATCATCTGCCATTTTAAAGAAAGTTGTAATTAATCTCCCGCTTCTCCTCTTGCAAACTACTTCTTCAAGAAGCGTACACTCAGAAAAAAAGTCAGCTAAATATATTTCTCTCAACACATAATTTAGAAACTATAGCCAAATAATGTAACTAACTAATAACTTCTTTTATCTTATCGTTTCAGGTAAGTCGCATAATTATGTATTTCATAATAGAGAGCGCATTAAGGTAATTAAATAACTATTTTTCTAATTTAAGTGGTTTGCCATACATGTGTTAGTTCGTATTGAGTAATGGTTTCTACCAAAATATTTCGCCTTTTGATTGCCCCTTTCTCTTTTCGCGTTCGATTCTAAAGGCAAGGGGTGAGAAAATTTTGTGTTCGTTTCTTAAAATGCCACAATCTTGTAAGGCAAAAAAGTCAAAAACATGCGTTTTCAAAGGGTTGAGTGTGACATCAAACACAATTTTGCACCGTGTCAGGGCAAAATTTTTTGGTAAAAACAAAATCACCATAAGTTTGTGTAATAGTTTTATCACCAATTGATAAGCGTCCTGCAAGAATTTTTATTCAACATCAAGCGTGGACCATTCACAATTATTTCTCTCCTTCGAAAAAATATAAAAGTTATTGAGCTTGAGCCCCTAATAGCCCAACTGCCCTTTTTTCAAGTAGATTTTAAATTTATCTGCCCTTCAAACACATTTTTTTTCAGAACAAAATTTGTGTTTAACAAGTCAGTAGTTTTTATTCTTTCCACGTACAAGTAGTTTTGGTGCATAGCTGCATTTAAATTTTACTTTATAACTGCTAGAAACAAAACGACGATTAGTTTTTTCGAAAGGATGTTTTTTTTCAAAAATTTTAAAGTAGAAAACTACAAAACTACTACATAGTTATTGGGCTCCGTTCTATCACAGCAGATCTGTCCCTTTCTTTCAGCAAATTGAATTGGCAGAATTTTAAACGCAATTGAATTGAAAATCAAAACCCTCTCTAACTCAGTAAATACCCATTTCACTCTGTGTTTTAAGCCGAATAGAAACTTATTCCTAAGTTAGATATTTTAATAAATTTCTACATCAACTTTCGTCTCTTCAAGCAAAAAAAAGAAAGCTATATTTACTGTTAAATAATCCCAAAAGTCAACGATTGCCCGCAAGATTAAGGAAGAGCACGCATTTGCTTGTAGTTTATGACACTTTTATTACTTTTTCGTTCGGTTTTTTTTTTTTTTTTTGTATTACACACCCACAATTAATCCACTCAGCTCTGCATTTCACACAAATATCCGATTAAATTAAAGTGGCGTAAAAAACGGCCTTTCATTTTTTTTTTGACCCACCAATCTCCTGCGCTTCGCCGTCTCCAAAACTCAATTAAACGCAGACTGCGGTAAGCATTTGCCGCTGTCTATGGAAATATTCATTAAAACATTTGAAACATCTGCCAGCATAACTACACAAATGTATGCATATGTTTGTAGATTTGTGCGAACATATGTATGTATGCATGTATTACAAATGTACGGATGTACAAGTGCCCACAATAGATAATGACAATCTATCAATTTAAATGAAATATCTTTTTATTGCCACAGCAGCAGCAGCAGCAGCATAATTAACATTAATTCGAATTAAAATACAACTAA
>NW_016186133.1:4190-4711 GCF_001687245.7 Rhagoletis zephyria | reverse complement strand
AAATCAAATTCAAATTATTTATTAAGTTAAACGAATTATCCCAATATGGCTATCAAAAGAAATGGTTTTGAATAAGTTGTATTTTCTGGCTAAATGTAGGAGGGTTGCCACCTGTTTCAAAAGTAAAATTTAGTTAAATTATACAAAAGTCTTACGCTTAAAATACTATACAGTACAGAAAGAGCTTACAGAAACACAATTAAAATATTTTTGAGGTGCCTGAAGAGGGTGGCCACCTGTTTAAAAAGTTAAACTCAAATTATTGAAGCAAATCTTATTATTATAGCTCCGTTATGTTTGCGATAAATATTTAACGCCACGGTACAGGTAGCATATGACGGGTATAGAAAACGAATAGCTGCGTTAAACGCCAATTGGGCGGGNTGACTAATGCAAAGACAAGATTATAATCAAAAACAAATATAAAGATGAAGATGAAGATGAAGATGAAGATGAAGATGAAGATGAAGATGAAGATGAAGATGAAGATGAAGATGAAGATGAAGATGAAGATGAAGATG
>NW_016186133.1:0-848 GCF_001687245.7 Rhagoletis zephyria | reverse complement strand
AAAAAAAAAACTTTCGTACATCATTTATTTCGGAAGCTTTATAGATATTCTAAACAAATTTTAGCAAAAACTTAGATATTTATTTAGGTAGAAATGTACACTCTGCACTAGTCTATGTAGTATGCATGCACGTATACAATTACTGAGATTCTGCCAAAAAGATGAGTAACCTAATAAATGCACACAATGTCATTGAATGTGCACATATGTGCTTAATTCGGCACGTGATATCGGGATCATGTATGTACATATGTACATACACAAGTGATATAGAAAACACCCGCAAAGTGCACAGTTGAGTATGCATCAAAATTGACGCTGAGTTTTGAAAATTATAGTGAAATGCAATTATGTAACAGCAACAGCTGTTAACATCGCATTTACTGCGATAAGTTTTAGTACACTGAGAAAAGAGTTTCGTTTAATCAACTAAATATATTTAGTTGTCGATGTTTAACAATATTTGGTGACTATTACAAAATTTTGTTAAGTTAAATCATAAAGATAAATACATATTGTAGGGGAAGAAATTGTCTACATATGCGCAGCAGGAAGTACTACGCGGCGAATCACTTTCATGTAATCGATTGCAAAATTCAATGATTTATTTGTATGAAATATTTAGATATGTCTCTTGAAGAAAAAATGTGTACCTGTTCAAGTGAAGTGGTGTGTATTTACATAGATAGTTGGATATAGCACTGCGACCGGTAAGTCTATTGTGCCCTAAGGTGTACTTACATAGATATGGGCAGGAAATAATGTTATTTATATGCAAGCATAGAGGATTTCTGCCTCCACAGTTAGCTATTTTACCATATTAATTAATGGATTTGATTTGACACAGT
>NW_016186132.1:0-4711 GCF_001687245.7 Rhagoletis zephyria | reverse complement strand
AATCTATACATATTCAATCAATTCTTTGTTTACTTCCATTTTTTTACAAATATAAGGTTCTTTGCTTTCACCGCTTTCGGTTTTTGTTTGCACATGCAAATCAGCTGATCGTTAGATACTTTTCATGAACTCACAGGAAAAAAACTCGGGACTAAATGCTGTAAATTCTGACTAGGAACAGTTGCTCAGTTACTCTCTCAAAAGTGTTCCCACTGTTATATGTCAATAGGAACGACTTCCTGTAAGTTCTGACTAAATCCTGTAAACCGGACTGCTATTGGAACAGACTAAATATATTTTTTATGATATCGTATAGGCAATTAACTGTGCCTTAATCTTTGAAGCTCTTACAGCATAAATTCAGTTCTCTGAATTTCGCTATCACGGCAATTTTTGTGTATAGCATCAGTTGTCTAAAATTTGTGTATATGACAACACGAATTTGCTGCAGTTTGACCAAACAAAATTAGTTTGCTGTGAGAGTCGCCAAACTCGCTCTCTCCGAGTTTGCTCCAACAAGAATTGCACGCAGCTTGTCAAACTAAATTTCTGCCTAACACCGACCTAAGTTGGACTGTGTGCATTGCTCAGCTCGGTGTTGCCAGTAACTGGTTTAATAAAATCCCGTCTAAACACAACCTAAATCCCGATTTATACAAAAGATATAACAGAAATCCCGCGCTGTACCTATCTATTATACATAACATGGTTTCGGATGAAAAATACAAGTATGTATGTACATTAGGGTGCTTCTTTTTGCGAATACTGTTTTTTTCACTCCTACCTCGAAATTTTGTGGAAAACACCTAAAAAAAATCTCCCTGAAAATTTGAAACTTTATTAACATTAAGTACTCGCCCAAGGCGTGCAAATATTTCTCATATAAAATACACGTAAACTTTGATTTTTTTCAAAACTCTAGAGCTCTGAGGCATTTTATGGTATAATCTTGGTCTTCAGAATTGAATGCTCTACAAAAGTGTCTATTGCAGCGTAATCCCTAAACCCAATTTTTAATGAAATTCTCGTTCATTCAATTTCCTACAAAAAAATTATTTGAAACCTAATCGCTACAATTTAGCTCAATACTCCACGAAAATTCCACACTACCTCAACGTTAAAGCCCAATATCTCAAGAAATATCGATGTTGGCGATTTGGTGTTCCGGAAGTTTTTTATAGGAAATTGAATGTCCTACAAGTTTGTCGTTTAAATTTTTTCTGCGGCTCTTTTTATTTACGAGATAGGTGCATAAAAACGATAATTTCATAAAAAAAATTGGGTTTAGTGACACGTGTAGTACGTTGGCGGGAGTAAGGATTACTCCGCAACAGATACTTTTGTAGAGCATTCGATTCTGAAGAAAACCCATCATTGACCAAGATTATACCATAAAATGCCTCTGAGCTGTAGAGTTTTGAAAAAAAATCAAAGTTAAGGTGTATTTTATATGGGAAATCTTTGCACGCCTTGGGCTAGTATTTAATGTTAATATTAAGGGTTAAAATTTTCAGGGAGTTTTTTTAATGTGTTTTCCAACAAAATTTCGAGGTAGGAGTGAAAAATAAACAATAGTCGCAAAAAAAATCACCCTAATGCACATAGTTATGCAATGCTCATAAGATTTATATACAATAGGGCGGGTCATTTTTTTTACTATGCGCGTATAGCATAAGAGGATTCTACATGTAATTCGACGCAGCAACTTTGCCGAAGAAACCATCTGTCTAAAATCAATTAGGAGTTAGCCACGATTGAGAGAATACAAAGGTTGCGCCGATCTCGGACCGCTATTCCTCTCATAACGAATTTGAGAGAATCGTGGTTTGCATAACGTCACACTTGTGCANGGGGTGTTTAAACTATGTTTAAACCACAGCCCTGCACAGAAAAACTGGCCCTAAGTCGCACAATTAGGTTGCTTGTTAAGTAAAGTAGTTTGTGTAGTCACACATATTTAATGCTTTTACGCTTCTTCGAGTTCACCACACGTTTTTCTAACTTATATCACTTTATTTTTCTTAATTTCTTTCTGTATAACTCATAAACTTGCTAATACAATTCATTTAAAGTGAATGAAATTCTGCTGATAGGGTTCATATGAATGGCGTTAATTTACCACAGTGAGCAGCTTTTTCTTATTTATCAATTTTCTTGCTTGGTATGGTATGAAAAAAATCGCGTTTTTCGACAGAAAATCCCGTTCGCCATAAAATCCCGAAAAAAGGGCGAAATTCCGCAAACTGGCAACACTGGCTCAGCTGGCGCTCTTCGTTTGTGAAACACACATGTGCTTAGCGAGCGCTCAGCATTCTTTAAGGGTGGCTCACAGGCACGAATATGTTCCGCTCTCAAACCAAATCTTGGTTGCCTCAACTAAGATTTGGTAATTATGACTAAACCATGTGTTGAAAGAAAGCTTATCTGCATTAGCAGAGCATAACAACATCCTTTTATGAACCATACGTTAAGTTGAATGGAATTTGTAGAAATATGCTTCAAAGAAATATTTATTAGTATTTACCAAACCCTTCAACTAAATTAACGATTTGGTACAACCTAGATGAATATTAGAAGCTTTAATATATTTAGTTATAAATACCAACCCTTTGGTAATAGTTCCCAATCCTTGGTAACAGTTCCTAAATATTGTCAAAATTCGCGAACTAAATATCTTTAGTTGTCGAAACTAGTCCTTTTTCTCAGTGTAGATACAAAAAAGTAGCATATACACTGAGGGAAAAAAATATTACAATCAAATAGAAACGTAATTGATCTTACTATAAACGTCAACGAAAGTACTGTATATTGGTAAATATTCAATTCAATTACGCGCATATTGAAATGACCGCGTTCGTTCTGAAAAAGCATCCGTGAAGTGAATAATCAAGACAATAACTAAAAAAAAAATTTAACTTGCATGTTGCCTGCAGTGGAAATCGAACTCTGACCATCTTTGGATATCAAATTGTGGCATGCATCTTTGCGCACTCACTACACCCAGGCATATAAATTTGCTTTCAAATGTTGAATATCCCTCAGAGCGGCACTCTGCATGCTTGGGGTGCGTATGTACACTAGGGTGATTCAAAATTGGAACTTTTATGAATTTCGACTGGGAACGTTCGGATTCTTGAAGATAATAGGGAAGACAAGTTCCTTCTAAAATTTCAGCTTATTTGAACATGATTTGGAGGTCGCTCAACGCTGTTGTTTGTTTTCCGGAAACTGCAGATTTTAAATGCATCTTTATAAAAAAATAGGTATATTTTCATCAAATCTTGTCGGATTTCGTTGAAATTGTGTAGGTAGGTTCCCAAATATCAGTTTATTAGAATACAGTTTACATTAGTTTGATAAATAAGTTTTAAATACATATATTAATTAGTTAGTAACTAAGTTTTGCTTTATAAAAAATGAATATTTGCAATAATTTTTTTTTTGTTCCTTAACCAGTGAGCATATGCTTAATACATCTAAGATCACATTATAATTCATACCAATAGCGGACCACATCATTAAATATTACTAATCATCAAATAAAAAAAATCACCAGATAAACATCACTCATACGCCATGTTGAATCCATTTGTTTCCCTGTTCATTACCAATATTATTAGTAAAATAACAATATTTTGGCTCATGCACCTTTGCCAAGTGCTCGGCTGAGCTTCTCCTTCAATTTGTGGTGTGGGTCTTGATGTTGTGACAAAAAATCCACGGACCTACAGCTTTACGCCGCCTCCGAACAGAAATAGCTTTTGTGAGAAGCTTTTTTAAGGCAGAAATACACACGGAGGTAGTGTTGGGAGTTAACCAATTAATTTTTCTATCATACCACTAATACCCAAAGAGCAAACAATGATTTCGATGAATTTTTGAAGCCCTTGTGTTTATTTCGGATATAATAATGACATAAAACTATTACACACGGCACTTGGAATAGTTTCTCGGTGATTCCGAACTGTCACAAACAATGCTTGTTTTTGCTCCTCACTTTTGGCATGCATGTTGTTGATGCTTTGAGCGAGCGCCACTCCGCTCTCTGCGGTATCGTTTACAACTTTTAAATTCCTTATAAGTGATTTTCATTTATTTTAATTCCCATTTATTGGCCAGTTTTCAGCATTATATTTCAGGAAAGTAAAAAAAAAGTTATATATTTTTTTAGACACTTTATATTAAAAACTTCAACAAACTTACGTCCGGATTTCAATTCGTTTTATCACTAAATTATTATTTTTAGCACAAAGAAGAGTTCCCTATATCTGTTGTACTTAAAACTTCATAATGTTATTAAATTAGTTTTCTTGTTCAATAAATGTCAAATGACAATTGAAGCAACACAATTAAAAATTTTTGGACGGGTGAAAAATTTTGCAGCGGTGGCAAATATAATTTCACACATAAAATCACTTTTAAGGAATTTAAAAGTTGCAAACGATACCGCATAGCGCTCGCTCAAGGCTTCAGCAACATGCAAATTAATTGTTTAAACACACATTTGGTGTTTTTAAAAATATATCGGACAGCGTGTCCGTTTATTTCCGAATCTTTTCTCTTACTGGCTACTTTGACAATAATTTCTTATTTTATACCAATCTTAATTCTAACAAGAAATGCCGAAGCCGCATTNTAGCGCTCGCTCAAGGCTTCAGCAACATGCAAATTAATTGTTTAAACACACATTTGGTGTTTTTAAAAATATATC
>NW_016186130.1:0-4711 GCF_001687245.7 Rhagoletis zephyria | reverse complement strand
GCGTAAAACTGTAGGTCCCTCCGCTTTGTGTGACAACATCAAGGCGCACGCCACAAATCGGAGGAGAAGCTCGGCCAAACACTAACATATGTGTAAGCGCCAATCTATTTTTATTATTATTGTTAAGTTCCTTTTACCATTTTACACATTTCCTCAGTTCTAAATACAGATGTGGCTGCAGTTTATATAGGGACGTTGAAATTTCAAATGCTTGCTCGGAAGTGCACGGCAGTCGCTAATGAAAAGTTTGACGAATTGTAACTTTTCATCTCTACAGCTTGTATAGAAATCGTTTGCGGGACTCCGATTACTATGTGAAGTCTAACGTTTAACTTTAAGAGCCATACCAATTT
Source organism: Rhagoletis zephyria (assembly GCF_001687245.7). NCBI lineage: Eukaryota > Metazoa > Arthropoda > Insecta > Diptera > Tephritidae > Rhagoletis > Rhagoletis zephyria. The sequence continues at coordinate 4,358 of NW_016186130.1, read as the reverse complement.
CCGTGTTCTTCGCTCATCGATCCTCGGTCAGAGCTTTTATGGAAGCTTGACTGTCAATACAAAGGCAAGTGAAGATAGAGCTATGACAACCATGCTTACCAGATTTGCAGCCATGTCAATAGCAGTGATCTGAAGGTCTATAGGAGTTAAATATATATTGCATCTAAATAACTGATGAATTCAAGAACCTAAAAAATTCCCCTGCCACAGAATTCGCTCCTACGATCTCCTAAAAAGTTCTGGGAGACGGCCATACAAAAATTAAATGGAATAGAAAATAATTTAAGGTCAGCATTGCTTAACCTTGCGCATTATTCACCGCTACGAAGGGTGGACTACACCTTATTAATTGGCTTACTTACGGGACATTTAACGCGACTAAACTAGGACTGGTGAAGAAGAAAACTGTGCAACATGCAAAGCATGAGATGAAGACGCCAACTGCTTGACATTTTGCTGAATGCTATTTATTTAGATTTCTAGCTGTTGAAATACAATTTGACTAGATGATTAGGCCAAACAAGTTATCTCGAGTAGGATTCAAAATATAGTACATATGTCTTCTTTTATCGTGGCACTAGATACCACTGCTGATCTATGTCGGGAATCCACTAGAAACTCTTCCAAGCTAACCTAACCTAAATAATATAATTACGATAAAAACTAGTTGCCAAAATGTACATTATATCTTGCTCTAGAGAGGTAGTGACAAATGCTGAGGAGAAGTCCTGCTATGATAAGGCTTCTCGTAAAAAGCATATATCTTTCAAAGGACCAACATTTGTAAGTAAGAAGGTTGCCCACAACAAAGATTAAGAAAATGAGTAATGTATGCTTCTACTACCTTGAATAAAGTACAATATTTACTTTTTTGTTGGTTTTTTTTTTCAGTTATTTTGAACTGGTTTTTATTGAAACATAAAATACGGTTTCTGTTTTCATATTCAATTAACGGTTTGTTAATTTTTGATAACCTAGATTTATACAACGCAAATATGTATCTTGCCTTTGGTAAAATTTCATCATCGTAAGTGTGTACTTATTTAGTAAAATTTCACACAATATACTTCAATTTCCAAACCACTCCTTGTATACATTGCGAACGAATTTAATACATTGTGTTTATTATGTTTTTATTATTGGCAATTTTTATTGCTTTTTTTTTTGCTTGTTAACTATTCGCTTTTCAACGTAACATTCGCCATTGTGCTGCCAATAAAAAATAACTGACTCCGTTATTACGCCTTAATTAATTTTCAATCATTATTTCAAAATTGCCATGAAATTTCTGCAATCCCAATATATAAAGCATTTCTTAATCTGCATGTATGTGAGTGTTTGTAATTAAAAATTAATTGCTTTTAGACAGCACAGCACAATGCATTAAGTCGTCCACTTAAAACTAAACAAAAGACTTAAGCTGCGAACTGATAAGTGAATACAGTTGCGAAAAGGAAAGTTGCACAATTGTACCATGTACAAATATTAGAGCGTATTTAGGAAATAAATTTTTGTATCAGTGCTCTGTAATTACAGCTAAATTGAGTTTTTATTTACAATTATTTTACTTATGCACTCCTAAGGCGCATGCATATCGTCGCCTGGATAAAAGATTGTGGTAAGCGCCGTTTCACTGATTTTTAATTGTAGACGCAGGTATATGTTTTAAAAAAGGATCTTTCGTTTGTTGTTATCTGTTTTTGGATATTTCCTTTAGTTTGAGAGTTCTTGACTAAAATTTAAAGGTAATTTATTAAACATTGTATTAAAAATGCAGCCATACTAAGTTAATCAAGGTCTTACAAATGGCATTATCTATTTTTAAATATCCCCTTTAGTTTTCGAGATATTGAGTAAAAAGTACCGTTAATTTGCAACAAGTTTATATCACATTTTATGTAACCCACAAAAAAAAATGTTATGGGAAAAGCCTGTGTAATTAGGCTGACAAAATCTCAATACTTTCTTCGCTAAAAACGATAATAAACGCTTTAGAAATCCTTTCTTACGCTGATTCTAAACTCGTTCATAAAACTTCTCTTGAGCTTCTGTGCATGGAAATTCGAACTGTCTTCGAAAAATTAGTCTACCTTCTCAAAAGTGAAAATAGCCGCATTAGAAAGATTTCCTTGAGGCATATCGCATAAAAGCTTCTACGAAAGTTGAGACTCGATGATTGTAATACTTGGAGGGACATTGAAAGATATTCACAACTAGACAATCAAGCTTAGGCTAGATGTAAGTCCAGAGAGGACTTTGCCTTAAAAAGAAGGTATAAGATCCACTTCGTTGGCTCGCTCACTCCAAACCCCTTTAGAAAATATCAAGGAATTGTAAGGATAGTAAATAGAGGAGGAGGTTGTTTGGGGAAGAAAAGTAGACGAGGGCCTTCAATTATGCGTTTGCAGGAGAACACTTAGAAAAAGACGGGTGGAAGGGAGGACGATCTTAAATGAGTGAAGTAGCGGGAGCCATGTAAGCTTATAGACTGCCAGGAAGCCAGTATTACTGTAAATAATGGCCAACTCCAAGATTCAAAGGAACTGAAAGAAAAGAATCAGCCAAATTGTGCGCCATTTATATATTTATAAAGACAGATTGATACAAGACATTAACACCTAAATTTAAATCCCAGTGGGGAAATGTTTCCATCTAGCAGGATAACCAAGACCTTGCTTGGCTCTCGTAGTATAAAAATAACAAATATACCGGGTGTCATATACCACACGTAGTCGATAATGAGGCCAATTTATAGAGTATCCCAAGCTGAATTTTAAGATACTAGTTAGTTAGTAGGAATACCTACTCACCATCAACGGATATCGTTACACATTTTTTGCACAACATAAGCATAATAAACTCAAAAATATATATTTTTTTATTGGTAAATTATGACGATCCTCCGACATGTTTAGGCACGTATGTATCTATCTCTATCTAAATATGTAACTTTGTGACTTTCAAAACTCCTCTATGCCATTATTTTGGTTTTCACAGCTGTAGTTGTTACGTATGGAGCTTACGGGAAGCAAGTTACGCTCATTTTTCAACGTAATTGATTGATGGTTAATTAATTGGCGATTAAACCAGTTTCAGCTGTTGCTCTTGTTTTTATTCATTTTTTATTACATTTTATACCAGTATGTGTATCAAGGAGAGGCTGTGCAAAATATGTCAGTAAGGCGGAAATTTTGCAAACATTCGAGGAAAAAAAGTAGTTGCAATGTTTTGCCACTGAAAAAAAAACAGATATAAAAGCACAGAAAATGTTTGCTATAATTAAAACTCATAGTTAAAAATACGTAAGAGATATTTTCAAATACACCACACTTCACTAATATAAGCACTTTTTTTTTTCACTTTACTTCAAGAAGGTTGCCAAATTTTTAGAAAGTTTAGATAAATTAAACTACTTAGTAGGCTGAACGAATACATAGATTTTAGACGAGAGAGGTTAAAAAAAACTTTATTTCTAAAATATTTTTAGGATGGTTGCCACCTGGCTGGAAATTTTAAATCAATTCAACAAAGTGAACGTAATATTTTAATATGGGTTTCAATGGAAAAATTGCCAAGAAAGCTACATTGCGGAAATGTGGTTCAAGAGGATTGTCATCTGTTCAAAAAGTGGTAATCAGTTTAAATAACAAATTAAACGAAGCATTTTAATATGGGTATCAAACGAGAAAGGTTTAAGAAAGCTTTTTTCAAAAGAGAGGGCTGCCATCTGTTTAGTAATTCGAAATCAATTTAACTAACAGGTTAAATAAAATATTTTAATGCAGGTACAAACCAGAGAGGTTATGAGAAAGCTAAGGACTTTAAAATACATTTAATTGGAATTTAAATAAAATCCTACTAATCTTATAAATGGGAAGGTTTGCAAGTGTACGTGCGAATATGTTTTTTGTTCTTCCTTTGCGTAAAATTTAACATAGAAATAGCTTATGACCTTGATTAATATCTAGCTTATTTTTGCCTTTTGTTTAAATTAAAGCAAAAAGGTAAATAAAACATAACAAAAAGACGTCAAGTCAAACAAAAATGTTTAAGATAGATTTACTTCGAAAATATTTTTAAAAGGGGTTTCCATTCTTTCTTTTCAAGAGGATTGCCACCAATTTCAACGTTTAATGCAATTTACGGAAATATTATAATACGGATGTCAAACTAAAGAATTATAAGAAAGAATGAAATTTATTCTAAGCGAACATTTGCAAAATGGAACATCTTTCATTAGCTGATGTAAAGGCTGGATCCGAGATTGACACTACTTCACAATTGTAACTGCAAACGCTGGCGCGTATCCTGATACGCGAAGACTCTTCTTGTATTGCCATCCTTCGTCTTGTTTTCGA
>NW_016186129.1:0-4711 GCF_001687245.7 Rhagoletis zephyria | reverse complement strand
TAATGCATGAAAATCCTAACCTCAAAAAAATCACCCGTTACATGCATACCTACATACATATGTACATAGACTTCCTTCTTTCTGCTAACTTTGTGCATCATCTCTCGGCGCTGCAACGCTGGCTCGATAATTGAATTTATAACTTGATTTACCTGTTTCATTGGTAGTTAGTATGTTTTGTACTCACATCGGTGTAGCTTGCGATTGCCGCCCCGTGAGTGGGACCTGCTTGCATTGATTGCCAGGCGCTGGCCAGGTAAGTTATTTGGAATTTACTTTTGGGATCAGTGTTGCCGTTGTTTTGTTTCTTCTTTAACAAGTACTGTTATAATTGTTGTTATTCCTTGCTAAGTTTATCGTAGCCTTTTCCGATCATTTAATTATAACAAAATATTTGTGAATGTGTATGTATGTATGTGTATCGTGCATGCACTTATTTACCTACATGTGTACTAGGGATGCCAATACCGGTCCCGAAAAATTTTAAATATGGAATTGAATTTTTATGAATTATGAAGTACGATTTTTGTAAAATGCCGCCTTCGCTCAATTAACAAAAAGCTTGAAACTTTACTTTTAGATTGCAGTCTGAGCCTTTTTTGAAGGGGTCATTAACTTCAAATGGCCTATGACTACATTTTGACAGTTGAGCCTTGTAAGTGTTGAAGCCGAAAGATGCTTTTCATCAGCAGGTTTTGTATGTAGCAAGTTCAGGTCAAGATTAGAAGACTCCGCTTTAAATACTTTGCTGCTCAATGACATGCTTTTTTAAATACAATTTAAAAAATTTATTACTTTCAGATTTGTCTGATTTAATATTTAAATACGGGTGTGTGAGTTTTACAATCTGTTTATCGTAAATCTCCAATAGTTTTATTTCATGGTATGTTTAAATGCTTTCAGATATTGAAGTTTTACTCATATTCGTACAATTTATGACTAAATGCATTTTTTTTTGGCATCCCTAATGTGTACATATGTATGTAAATACATTTGTATATGCACATCTTTACAAAATACATGTACTAATCTGCTAGCTGATTGAGTTTTCAGCACACCTTTTCACATCATTCTGCGTAATTAATCACTCTTAGATTAGTGTCTGCAATGAAAAATGTTGTTGAAGAAGTATTTTGCGTAATATATGTATGTATGTATGTACATATCGATACAAATTCCTGCATATGTTCATATGTGCATATGTAAGTATGTTTATATGTATATGTTGATACGTGAAGCAGATGGTATATCATTTCNCTATTTTGCTAATTGAAAACTGAATATTCTTTTACATTTGAGTGTTGGTTTTTCCTAATTACTAAAAACAAGTTAAGGAAGCTTTTATATAATTTCACCTGAACATATGTTTCGCTCTGTTGATTGATATGCTATATGTACATACATATATGGAGTATTCACAACGGAGTCGTAAGAGTCGTATTGTTGTATGTCGTAAACTTTAAATGCCTAAAAAATATATTAAGAGGGTTCATATTATGAATTATCGCAGTTTCAACAACTAGTTGGCTGTGGTTTCAAGTTCTCTATACAGACTGTAAAGCACTCGACTGGGAATTGGACCAAACGAACTTTTTTTAAGAGATTGACCCCCTAATTCTGTGCACTTGACAAATAATCAATCTTGACTATTTGTCAATAAATTTGTGCCCAAAACTATGCCGAAAAGATTTGGCTGTATTTGCTAAATTTGTTGTGCATGTTTAAAGCGCCTAAAATTAAATTTTTGCAGCATAGTTTAGGCGCAAATTTATTGACAAATAGTCAAGCTTGACAATTTGTCCAGTGCACAGAATTGGGGGGTGAATCATATGTAAACAATGTGATTTCTCCGTTTTTCGAAGTTAGTCTCCGAAATCGAGATATGGGCCTTCGAAGTTCGAATTTGGACCTTTGGTAAACAATTATTTTTAATTATTGCATATCTGTATGCTTGGTGAATAAAAATTCGAGAAAACACACTTAAAAGGAAAAAATAACTCTTTTTATCAAAAAATATTTTAAACAAAAAAATTACCCACCAATTTCTAAAAAATTAGAATCGTTGTTAAGGCGATTAAGCCCCTTTTCAGATAATACGCATATTTTTACACTTCGTATATAAAAATTTTAGAAAAAACACTTAAAAAGAAGAAATACCAATTTTTTCTTATAAAATAAATTAGAAAAAATACGAATTAGTAATAAAATTGAATACCGTGCTTAAATAAAGCAATTAATTAATGGTGTTTTAAGCGCTAATTCGTTAGAAATAAAGCAAAAGTATATGTAACACAAGTCTAAGGCATATAAAAAATATAAAAACACCATGGTTTTCGATTTTTTATACGTATAACAGTTTATATAAAAATTAAACGTAATTTTCGGTTTTATTTAAAAACGGATTCAGTTGTATTTCTAAGTAATAATTTTTTTGTTTAAAATATATATATTTTTTTAAAATGTATTTTTTTTTAATGTAATTTTTCTAAAATTTTTTTATACCAAGTACAAAATACAAATATGCATTTCAGAATAAAGTGGGTTTAATCGCCTTTAAAACGATACTAACGTTTTAAAAATCGGTTAGAATTTTTTTCTTTAACATATTTGGAAAAAAGTACTTTTTTCCTTTTAATGTGTTTTTTCTCAAATTTTTATATGCGATGTATACAAATATGCATATCAGAAGAAAGGGAATTTAACCATCTTTACAACAGTATGATTTTTTTAAAAATCGGTTAGTAATCTTTTTGTTTAAAAATTTTTTTTTATATAAAATAGGAATTTTTTCATTTAAATTGTGATTTTCTAAAATTTTTATATTCGACGTATACAAATATGCACATCGAAAGAAACGGCATTTAATCACCTTTACAACGATCTAAATTCTTTAAAAATATGTTCAAAATTGTTTGAAATATAGAGAACTAAATTTTTCGAAGACCTGAACTTTGACCCCTTATAGCACCTGTAATATAAGTTTGCATACAAAAAGTTATATACCATTTAAATAAGAGCAAAAGGAGCGCTCCGTCTATATTTTAAGGTTTTTAGTTATTAACATGCAATAATTAAATATAATTTTTTACCAAAGGTCCTATTTCGAACTTCGAAGGCCCATATCTCGATTTTGGAAGCTAACTTCGAAAAACGGAGAAACCACTTTATTACCTAAGGCTCAATCTCTTAAAAAAATTGGTTTGAACCAGAAAAAAAGTTGATTTTGTCGTACAGTGGCACCTGTTTACGTCTGACGGCAGTTGTACACGTAGGACTCCATCGTACATTATGTTCCATAGGAGTGGGCCAAGGACTGACCCTTGTGGAATGCCATCGGTAATTTCTATTTTTTCCCTTCCTTGCCCACTGTTATAACCTAGGATTCGGTTGTGTAAGTAGCTCCTAATCAGTTGACATAGGTAGCTGGATACCCCCAAGCCGTTCAGCGTGTCCAGTATTTTCGACCAGTTCGCCAAGTTGAACGCGTTCTTTACAGCGAGCGTGATTATTAGGCAATACTGCTTTGACCCTCCGAGACATCGTGTTCCGGTAATTGCATTTCTAGCTAGCTGGATTATCGCAGTAGGCCTCCTCTTTCTGAATCCGTACTGATAGGGTGAGATTCCTTCTTTAGACAATATCTCTGACCTCCAAATGGTTTTCTATAATATGATATAGAATATAACCAGCTATATCCAGCTTCCAGATTGGTCGAAAACTTGATGGAACCCCTGCTGGTTTTTCTGGATTAGGGAGCAAGACCTGCCTCTGTTGCTTCCAAATCAACGGAAAGGAGCTCTCTGCGAAGCATGCGTCAAAGACAGCTACAAATGAACCAATTAAATGCCTAACTGCCAGCTACTACTGCTGTAACAAGTTCAAACGTGAGTGTCGCCTTAAGGAAGATGGGACATGTTGGGGTCAGGGCTTTCGTAGCTTCACTACAGATAGCTCACTTAACTACACATAGCTCATCTTATATGTTTTTTTTTGAATGTATGTATATTATGACGAAATTTTGATGCATCGAATCGGTATCGGGTACCGAAAAGGAAGTAATTTGTTTCAAGTATCGGGTACCGGTCCAACAACGGGTATATACGGATATAATCATTGCTGAAATAGTCTCTCCATTATGAGTTTATTAAAATTAAGATTACAAAAAATTTAAATAGCGCCAGAATAGATTTCCTTATTTACTTCTACGTCGCCTCGCTGTCCAAAAAATCTCAATTTAGAAAATTAAATAATAACGGCATTGCATGAAGAATTTTGAATCGATACAATTATTGCGAAGGTACCCAGCATGGTGGAGTGTTCTTTACATAAGTTTACGAATAGATTTTTTTTTCTAGTATACAGATCAGTGGTCGGCGCTTCATACTACAATTGTGGACGATCACTTCACACGTATTCTTACGCTCTATCGTTTAGTCAAAAAAAAATTAATACATATTTTGTTCTAATGACTATTTACTGGTAATCGTTGCAGCTATGAAATTTTTACACATCGTAACTCGATTTTTTGCTTTTTTTGGATTATGACACTTTTCTAGTAAATTAGCGATTAACATATATATATCGTCACCTAAAATGCAAAAAGACATAAGAATACTCGTCACTGAAATGGAAAAAATCACGAGTAATAACGGGTGATTTTTGAAGAGCTTGATAACTTTTTTTTAAAAAAAAACGCATAAAATTTGCAAAA
>NW_016186128.1:0-4712 GCF_001687245.7 Rhagoletis zephyria | reverse complement strand
TTGAGCTTCTAATGCGCTTATTTCACTTGCTTTATATTTGCTGCACTAATAAAAGTTGAATAGCTTTTTGCTTTTGCATTATTTAGCTGCTAGATTTTCGTAATTTTACTAAGCAACTGTATTACGCTAATTTTTTTGTTACTTATTTTTTATTTTTGCTATATAAAAATTCTATTTCAATTTAATTTAAAACATGGTGCGGGTGTGTTGGTGCTAGAAATATGAATTAATCTTTAAAACTTAATTTAAAACATGGTGCGAGTGTGTTGGTGCTAGAAATATGAATTAATCTTTAAAACTTAATTACTCGACTGTTTATACTACACTAACTGTAACACACTTTTTTAATTTTTCCTACAATTATTAAAATAAAAAAAACCTATAAAAATGCGTAAATAACCAATAACACTCTAACATAAAGGCGACTCCGCTTGGACACCGGTCGAGAATACTTACAATCACTTTCTAACACTCGATTTGGGTGATACACGTAAAACGCGCAAAATCGCCACAATGGGCCGAAAGCACACACAAGAATTCGTAACCGAGTATATCGTTCAGTATTCGGACGATGGCGAATACTGGCGTTCGTATGTGAACCCATCGAATGAGGCGCAGGTAAAGTACGAGTAACCTACATAAGTACATATATAGATGTAGGAGAGTAGAAGATTTCAAATTACTGTATTGTGTTGTTCATTTCGTCCAGTTGTTGTCTTGCATTTATTTATGTTTTGTCTGAGTTTTGAAATTGTTTTTAGTCCGGTTAGGCAATTTTTTTTTGTAGTTCTTTGTTAACGTTTAAGTTTTCGACAAGCTACACACTATCTGCCGCATGTCTTTGTAAAAGAATTACTGGGGTCACTATCAACATCATGTCGGAAAGCCAGACAGCTTTAAGAGCTTTGGACTCATGTAAAACGGTGTCAAGGGGCTAGTAAACAGTTGCACAACTCGCGAAAGACGCAGTCCAACAGAGCCTGCATCATTCTCAATTTTTCTGTGGTCCATACAACCGAGGGATATACGACAGAAGGAGATGGACTACCTCTCGTGGAGTCTCTGAGCAACTTTTTATAACTTCTTGGTTATAAGAACTCTCGTATTTGATTGCCCCAGTATAAAGAGCCTATGAGCTCGAATATTGCGTTCATCCAGGATCTAAAAAGTGCTTAACTTTAGCAACATGTATGTAGCTTAAGGTTGAAGGGATGTCTTAAAGGTTATCATCAGGGATGAAAAATGGAAATTTCAGGTTCTGCCTAATATTATAAATTTATGCCAGTATTCGGTAAGCAGTCTCTAGTTATTAATAGATTAAATGAAATTTAAAGAATATTTTTCTTGGGGAATGTTTAGTTACTGTTTTTGGATTAGTGAGCGGAGGCCCAACCCCCGTGGCTCTTCATATCCAACCCACTACAAAGAGTACAGTTGAAACTTTGTAAAAAGTCACACCTGGCTCCTTGAAACCTTCCACCGACCCCTGGGAAACCATTGGAAAATGGTCTAAAATTAGCATTTTGACAACGAAAATATAAACTCGGTAAACCGTATTTTTGTGCAGAATTCCTTGGCCGTGCTTAGAAAAAATAACCCTCATCATTAAAAAAATATATATATATATATAAACAAAAAGAGAAAAATCCGCTGCCCGAGAACTCGATCAACAAAAATAGTCACTAATTCTAGTAGTCTAAAATTTATCGACTTGAGATGAGACCGGCTTACTGAATATCAGCATACTTGTGTCCAAACGGGACAGAATGTACCTAAAAAATTTATATCATTTGTTTGTAGTTTTTATATTAATTTTAAAATCATGGTTACAAAAAATGGATGTACTTTTTTCGTAAAATAATGGCCTTATATCTTGACGTTTAGGACTTGTAGGAATCATTTTGAAGATTTAACAAAATTTGAAGAAAATTGGTAAAAAGATAAAAATTTGCTTGCATAGTTTACTTTTCATTCGGCTTTTTTTTAGAACTATACGAAAAATCTGCAAGTTTCTCAGATTCTCTTGAAAAGGTGCAACCAAGGCGAATTCTTATAAGATGGTGTTGGTAGAACAGCTGCTTTAATTCGCCTCTGTACACTTATGTCAAAAGTCCTTATGAGTGGTGCGAAGGTAAGCGAAGAATAGCTGAAATTTGACATTTGTGTATCGAAAGCAAAAACAAAATACATGTTAGTTTTTGGTTTTTGGACTACCACTACCATCTTATATGAAATCGCCTTGGGTGCAGCAAGTCTTATGTCCGCTCGTGTCAAGAGAAATTAATAGAATTCTCGTAAATTAAATATAATTCCAGAAACACAGTATATGCGAAATTTTTAGGAATGTATGCACGAATAAAATCAATCGAAAAAACTGCTATCAGCCATAGCCGAGGCCCAGCGTCGTATAATCTATTCGAGTTTCCAATTCGAATAATTTGTAGCACTCAGTCGTCTTTTGTCTAAAAAGCAGATAATTGCCGCCTCTACTAATCTTTTCTGGGATTCTATTACTCAAATTCTTCGAAGGCCACCTTTATTCAACCCAGATTTTTCGAAACAGTCCGGTTTCATGGGAATTTGATGATATCAGTTGTTACTTCAATCGGACCGGAAATGGTGTCCATTGGCGCATATCACTCATTCAAAATGAATGTAAACTATGTAAATATCATTAAGTACTCATCCTAAAAAGAGAGTATTTTGTAGTTATTGTTCATTGTGATATTGAATCCAGGTGTTGAGGCCTTGGCCATCAAGAGCAGAAGTTGAGGCATACATCAAAAACCATTAACTTACCGTTATCGTTAACAATACAAGTGTCATTACGATCGCTAAAGAAAAACAAGCGAAAGCAGAAGCAATACATGAAACATGATTATCGTTGCAACTGTCATTGTCACTTTCATTACCATTACCAATAATACGACCATTGTCATTGCCATCTGGTCACTGCAACTTTCATTACCATTACCATTACCAATACTACTACCATTATCATTGCCACTAAAATTATCATTGCCGTTACCATTACCATTATCATCGAAGTTAACATTGTAATGACCATTTCCACCGCCATTACCATTGCCATTACCTCAACAATTACTATTACTATTGCCATTACCATTATCAAAAGCAAGTATAATTGTCATTACCAATGCCAATGCCCTTACCATTGTCATTACCATCCCAAACATCTTTACCATTACTTAAAAAAAAAGGAAAGTTAATTAAATTTTTTTTTTTTACCGAACCCGGAGATCTTATACATATGTATGTTTGTATGTTTATAAACAAAATGAATAGTGTGGTGTAAATAAATCATTTAGGCAAACTGATTTTGGTTTTTATATGTAATTTTTGAGAACCTCTTAATAATATATTTGCTTTTGGAGTTATTTTCTTGTATTACACTTTAACATTTGCATACCGCTTAGCACACTGCCGGTGAAAAGTAGATATCGCCTCACAAAAGACTCACTGCATGTACACCTTTACACTCACTTTTGTTTTGGTTTTGGTTTTGGTTTTAAATGTTGCACAAACTGCAAATTCGCCACAACTAATAAACACAAAAAAACTTGTGAAATACTTCTACAGATGTTCAAGGGCAATTCCGATGGCAATTCCATACACTATAATGTTTTCGAGGTGCCTATCATTGCTCAATGGGTGCGCATCAATCCAACACGCTGGCATGATCGGATTTCGATGCGTGTTGAACTCTATGGCTGCGATTATGGTGAGTTGTACGACAATTTTTTATTTTTTATTTTATTTTTTCAAGGAAAAAACTCTAATACTTTTCTATTCTCCTTCTAGTCGCTGAAAATTTATACTTCAATGGCACCGGTTTGGTCACTTATGATCTGCAATATGAGCCGGTTGCTTCCACACGCGAGTCAATACGTTTCCGCTTCAAAACCGCATTCGCCAATGGCGTGCTCATGTATTCACGCGGCACACAGGGCGACTATTTCGCCTTGCAATTGAAGGATAACAAAATGATATTGAATTTGGATTTGGGCAGCAGTTTGATGACTTCGCTGTCGGTTGGCAGTTTGTTGGATGATAATGTTTGGCATGATGTGGTGATATCACGCAATCGACGCGATATCATCTTCTCTGTGGATCGCGTTATTGTGCGTGGGCGCATTAAGGGCGAGTTTACGCGGCTGAATTTGAATCGTGCGGTATGTGGTGAAAGTGATAACTAATTTATTCCTCAAAAAGCGACTAATTTANTTTCGTGCGTGCGATGAAGGATAGCTTCGAGTATGGTGATGCATATCGCTATACTAAATACCACACCGTTTATGCCTGCCCATCGCCACCTATTTACCCAGTCACTTTCACCACGCGCGCCTCCTATGTGCGCATAAAAGGCTATGAGGGACAAAACTCAATGAATGTCTCTTTCTACTTCCGCACGTACGAGGACAGAGGTGTAATGCTGCATCATGAGTTTGCCTCAGGTGGCTACATCCGCGTATTTTTGGAATATGGAAAAGTTAAACTGGATATGAAACTTGCTGATAAGCCACGCATTATACTGGACAATTATGATGAACAGTTCAACGATGGAAAATGGCATTCGTTCGTATTGACAATTGCGCGCAATCGCTTGGTGCTCGATATCGATCAACGTCCCATGACCACCACAAAGAATATACAAATCTCCACCGGAAAAGTTTACTACATCGCGGGCGGTG
>NW_016186127.1:3079-4713 GCF_001687245.7 Rhagoletis zephyria | reverse complement strand
CCGCTTGCTGGCGAGACTCCGGAGGAAGAGAAGGCGGATGCGGGCAAGGATGGGGCTAAAGACGCGGAGAAGCAGGCGATAGTTATCTCCGTGCATGCGCTATTGCAACAACGACTTCCAGGTGGGCGCAACAGCAGAGAGGTACTCTGTGTTCGAAGCTGCGGTCGGTAGGGCATGAAGCGAACAGGCTATAACAATTAAACCCAACAGGACGGATGCAGACATTCTGAACGAGTTCGAGGCCTCGCTGAGCTCAGCCTACTATTACGCCAATAGTGAATCAACTGTCTTCCATGCATTCAATCAATCGAATTAGATTTTAATACATGCATACGTAAGTACATAAGGATGTTCAAATTAGAATTGATATGGTAAAGTAATTTATCCCTGTTTTTTATGGGAATCCTGCCTCTGTCTGGCCGAATTCCATTTTTCCAACGCTGTAATGGCATACACAAACAACAGCAAATCGATGATGCACTTATGTATGTCTATTTGTTGGGCTTCATGGGAATTTGGCACATTGTTTTCGTGAAGTTGATAAATTAACAATTGCGTTAGAAGGTGAGGCGAACTCGTCTAGCTAGAGAAAGCTCATCTGTCTGATAAAGGGCCGAAAGTCGTCGATCGACCTTCGTACGCTGACTTGGCGGTAGCTGGCAGGAGTCTTAACTAACCAATTCTTCTTTTCAGAGGCCAGCTAATCTTAAAAGGACCATTAAAGCTTGCTATTTAGAATGAATAATAACTTCTCTAAATGATATTCGCCTCACACTGCTCTCTAACGCAGCTAGGTTTTTTGTTCTTATTAGTTACTAGCAAATACCCGGAAAAGTGTATAGAAGGAACAAAACTTCAATAAAGAGTGAGATTCAATACAACAATCTCCCAGCGTACACTACTACTTTTCTTCAACTTCACTATCCCCCACACGAGGTAAGAAGTGAAGCTTAACAAAAATATCATATAAGGATACAAATGTTGTAATAAAGATACAAATGTTAATAAAAATACAAATAACGATAACGATAAAGACAAGTGAAAACGGGGAAAAGTAGATAAAAGGGAACGGTGATAATGACTACCTAAGGTAAAATTTTTCGTGATTTATATGTGTAATTGGATGTATGATCCATTTATATCCCGAAATTAAAAGATAGGCGAGTTTAACCTGGTATATAACCTGATAACCCGATAGCCTAAACGGCGGGAATAAAATGTTTTTTCTTGTTCTTTCGTTTCTTTTGGCCCACTGTAAGAATCTAAGAATTTATGAATTGCCACAACAAAAAACTCCGTTTCCGTTTCTACCACACAGAAAAGTTGCAAGGAAAAAAGACAGATGTAGCAAAATGCTGCAAACAATTTATTTGTACACTTTCTGCTCATGATGTTGTTGATGCAAATGTAAATGTGTTTTGACTAGTCTTGCTGAAAACGAAATGAGGTTGGTTTTTCTTAGCATTTATCGCCGATTCGGCTTCACTTTCGCGTAACCTCTCGAATGAATGTGACAAAATGGGACGAAGTGCGGATTTATCATTAGAAATGCGTAAAATTATTATTAAATTGTACTTAGACAACAAGTCTCTTCGCGAAATTGGCAAAACAATTGGCAGATCGCATTCTACAGT
>NW_016186127.1:0-540 GCF_001687245.7 Rhagoletis zephyria | reverse complement strand
CTTCGTACGCTGACTTGGCGGTAGCTGGCAGGAGTCTTAACTAACCAATTCTTCTTTTCAGAGGCCAGCTAATCTTAAAAGGACCATTAAAGCTTGCTATTTAGAATGAATAATAACTTCTCTAAATGATATTCGCCTCACACTGCTCTCTAACGCAGCTAGGTTTTTTGTTCTTATTAGTTACTAGCAAATACCCGGAAAAGTGTATAGAAGGAACAAAACTTCAATAAAGAGTGAGATTCAATACAACAATCTCCCAGCGTACACTACTACTTTTCTTCAACTTCACTATCCCCCACACGAGGTAAGAAGTGAAGCTTAACAAAAATATCATATAAGGATACAAATGTGGTAATAAAGATACAAATGTTAATAAAAATACAAATAACGATAACGATAAAGACAAGTGAAAACGGGGAAAAGTAGATAAAAGGGAACGGTGATAATGACTACCTAAGGTAAAATTTTTCGTGATTTATATGTGTAATTGGATGTATGATCCATTTATATCCCGAAATTAAAAGATAGGCGAGTTTAACC
>NW_016186126.1:0-4713 GCF_001687245.7 Rhagoletis zephyria | reverse complement strand
TCAATGTTCCGTGTGCAACTTTTATGGAGGCAAATAAAAAAAACGAAAAATTGGCAAAATCGATTTTGTTTTAAAGCTACCTCCCATATAAACCTAACCTCAAAAACGTCTTAAAAATACAATAAAAAGTACACCGGTGCATATATAACTCCGAAATTTTGCCCACATGTTTTTAATAATCAGGGAACGGATTTTATGGAAATAGCCTTTTTTCTGCTAAAGAGCGAGAGTATTTCGATTAAGAATGACCACGATTTAGCATTCCCTGATTCCATATATACACATCTGAAGTCGCCTTTTTTTACTTTTTTTGAAGATATTCGCCTTTACTAACTTTAATTGAAAAGGGCAAGCCCTTATTCCTGATAATATGAAAGTTTAAAAAGTTCCATAGGCGCCACATGTATCAACTACCGTCTAGCGCACGTTTAGTACATTTAATCAGTGTTGCCATTTTGTGAGTAATTCCTCAAAACGTGAGGAATTTCGGGTGCGCTTGAGTATTTTTTGAGGATTTTTATTTTGAGGAATTTTTGAGGAACTTTCTCTCGATCAGGGATTGTTTCGAATATTTGCATTCGCATTCGTTATTCGAATGATTCGCATCATTTTACACATTCGCATTCGCATCAATTGATACGAATGTTTTACGAATGCGAATCTGTACATGGGCAGAGAGCCCACTCTAATATTGATGAAACGGCTCTAAATCTATCTAACCAGGGTGCGGACAAAAACGGCTTTTAGCTTTATTGGACCCAACAAAATAAAAAACCTGACCGCTCGAATGTTCAAGTACAACTAACTTTATTTAAGAAGAAAAAAACTATGATACCTACATACATACATACATATTCATATGGAAAGAAAGAAAACTTGAGCATAACTGTTGCTGGTACAATACAGTGGGATAGGTAATTCAATGTGTAGATAAAAATATTCAACACTCCCACTTATATCAAACATTTTTTTGTTAATTCATTTAATCCACTTTTTAATTCATTATTATTACTTTAAAGCTATTGAAAATTAGAATTAGGTTAAGAAATTTAGTTCCTATTGGAATCAATTACAAGCATTAAATTTCAAAATTGAATAAATGTATCTTTGTTCAATGGATTCGTGAATATATCCGCAATTTGCATACTTGAAGGAACATAGATAAGATCAAACATTTTTTGTTCATATTTCTGTCGAATAAATTTAACTTTTGCATCTATGTGCTTTGTGCGTTCGTGAAACTCAGGATTTTTCACTAGCCGTATGGCTCTTAGGGAGTAAGTCAGTCAAGAGTTGTTGAATCCAAATAAGCTCTTTTACAGCATGACACCCAGCTACAAACTCAGATTCAGTTGTAGACAACGAAACACATTTTTGCATTTGCGACGACCAAGCGATGCACGATGAGCCCAAAATGACAACAAAACCACTAGTTGATCGTCTCGTGTTTATGTCCCCAGCATAGTCAGCATCACTAAAACAATTTAGAGAGAAATGTTTTCATTTGAGAAGTAAATACCATACCCTTTTGTGCCCCGAAGATATTTTAGTATCCGCTTTACCATATTTATATGAGCAGACAATGGTTTATCCAGATAACGGTAGATTCGAACGGTTGCGTCAACAAACCCGAATCTGACTACCCAATCCTTCTGCGCCAATGGGACGAGCGATTCGGCGTTGAGGATCGGCAGCACCTGCCTTCTGTTTTCTATCGGCTCTTCGATTTTCCCCACCTTCCAATTGTTTGTTAGCAGGTCCTTATTGCAGGATCTAAAGATCCGCTCTATTTTCTCAGGCTCGGCTGGTTTAGCCGGAATCCAAACCCGAGCCCTAGGTCTGCTAGGAATCTCTTCCATGCTGACCGCCACTAGTTTGGCTCCCGGCCAAACCTCACCTACCTTGCTAACGGCCAACCTGTAGAGCTGGGCTGACCTATGGTCCTCGCAAGCGATGGCAGAGAGGAGGAGGTCCAGGGTTTTCCTCTAAGACCTGGGGGTAGATTTCGGCAATAGCCTGCCTCCATTTCTCCTTCGGGATGGTCCCCTCCTCCACCTGCCTCCATTTCTCCTTTGGGATGGTCCCCTCCTCCACCCCTCTGTCAATGATGGCCAGTACCTCACCGCCTCCCTTAACAACGTCCCTGAAGGAGGGGTATTTATGGCCACCTGTTCTCTGTCTTTNACAACGTCCCTGAAGGAGGGGTATTTATGGCCACCTGTTCTCTGTCTTTTGGCGACCCTATCCCCTGCCTGTTCAGCAGATCGTTGCCTCTTTGGAGCAATGCCTGCCGGT
Source organism: Rhagoletis zephyria (assembly GCF_001687245.7). NCBI lineage: Eukaryota > Metazoa > Arthropoda > Insecta > Diptera > Tephritidae > Rhagoletis > Rhagoletis zephyria. The sequence continues at coordinate 2,418 of NW_016186126.1, read as the reverse complement.
TTGTCCAAGCTGTCTACCACTCCCCTCGCCCAGTCCAATGACTTGATTTGTTCCTCCGTCAGCTGTTCTGTCGGCAGGTCCCCTATCCTATTTACGACCCTAATGGCCACCTTTCTCTCGTAGTAGGCCTGCTTAGAGGGGCGGACATATTTATCCGGCCCCCCTGACCTGTGGTTGCAAACTTCTTTGAGCTGTTGGGTATATCAGCAGCATCCTGCCGGTTTATCCTTGAAGCAGGTGCCGCACCCCGCCCCTGGGTTGAGGTGTGTAAGTCTTGGGGTCTAAATTCCCTAGGCGGAGCTGACGTCGCAGCTCCAGCCGAGAAACGGTTAGAGACCGGTTTTCCCAGACCTCCACTCCCCCCCTGCCTCCTATATTACTTGTCCTAGGACCAGCCCTGCCGCTTAAGCCCCCTCTATCTCCTATTACTGGCGGTCTGATCGATGCCTTGCCCGAGGCTGTAGCATCAATCGGAGCCACCCCTGTCGGTTTTTTGGGAGGACCGTCCTCCGTGGATGTTGTTTTTATTTTTGAAAATGAACTCATATTTGGGTCCCACGAGTGTCGGACAATGGAGGTCCGCCCGCACAGAGGTCCATGTGTGCAGGTAAGGCTTGATAGAACCGGAGGTCGCCAGGTATCCGGAGCACTCCGTTCGAGACTGGGATAGTTTTTTGTCTGGGTCCGCAGCCAGTCTGAACATCAGCACGGGTCGTCTAACACCTTGTTCCAACCCAGAATTTTTTTCAATAGGTTTGCTCCTCAGTTACCTTCATAGGCCACGATCAAAAACCATTTCCATATAACTAAGCTACTGGAGAGCTTAAGCACATAGCACTGATTCCTGATCTTAGCTGGACACCATTTTAGAGTCATAAGAATTTTCGTTATNTACTCCGTTCGAGACTGGGAGAGTTTTTTGTCTGGGTCCGCAGCCAGTCTGAACATCAGCACGGGTCGTCTAACACCTTGTTCCAACCAAGAGTTTTTTTCAAGAGGTTTGCTCCTCAGTTACCTTCATAGGCCACGATCAAAAACCATTTCCATATAACTAAGCTACTGGAGAGCTTAAGCACATAGCACTGATTCCTGATCTTAGCTGGACACCATTTTAGAGTCATAAGAATTTTCGTTATTACCATTGACGTCGAATCCTTTTCACCAGCATCACTCAATTGAGTAACCAATGACTCCAGCTTAGAAATGTGCATTGCAATATCATCTTTGGGATCCTTTTGAAAACTATAAAACTTTTGTTGCAACATATGAATATTGGCGCTTGATTTGAACTCGTACACGCTTTCCAATTTTTCCACATTTCACGTGCAGTTTTACAGTTCAAAATATGAATCATTAGTTGCTGGCCAAGAGTCACTACAATTATTTTCTGAGCTATGCTATTACCTCGAATAAATTCGTCCCTCTGCATTCTCTGTGTCAGCAAATTAACACCACCAGGGCCACTAGCATCACTTCCAGCTGCACCTTCCGCAACATCAGCCTTCGATTCCTGTGAAGTCCCAGCAGCAACCAATACACCTGAAGTGTCAGTAGCATCTTATTNATCCCAATTTTTCCACATTTCACGTGCAGTTTTACAGTTCAGTGCTGGCCAAGAGTCACTACAATTATTTTCTGAGCTATGCTATTACCTCGAATAAATTCTTCCCTCTGCATTCTCTGTGTCAGCAAATTAACACCACCAGGGCCGCTAGCATCACTTCCAGCTGCACCTTCCGCAACATCAGCCTTCGATTCCTGTGAAGTCCCAGCAGCAACCAATACACCTGAAGTGTCAGTAGCATCTTATTGAATATACTTTAGCAGTTCTCCAGCACTCAAGAGCGCCTTAATTTGAAACCGCCACATATTCCACTGATCGGCATTCTGCAGTTTTTCTACTTTAGTATATTCTCCGTCCATATTGCGGCCGAAAAATTTATTCCCAAAAATTTCGATTAAAATAAATTATTACTGATTACGCCAGACTTGCTTCTCTTTTTTTTTTCTTTTGAGACTGAACTTATAGCGAGTCTGGGCCCATAACCTATTGGACCCAACAAAAGAAAAAACCAGACCGCTCGAATGTTCAAGAGCAACTGACTTTATTTAGGAAGAATAAAACTATTACTACGTTTATACGCATGCATAAGTCGTTTTAATTCATTTCGCCGCTATTCAAAACATATGTATCAAGGCGAATTAATATAAGGTGATAGCAGGAGTACAAAAACAAAAATTTACATGTGATTTGTTTTTGCTTTGGCGGCATAAACTGTCAAAATGTGTAAGAGTGTGTGTAGAAATTCAAACAAAATTTTTCAATTTGNGCAACTGACTTTATTTAGGAAGAATAAAACTATTACTATGTTTATACGCATGCATAAGTCGCTTTAATTCATTTCGCCGCTATTCAAA
>NW_016186125.1:0-4713 GCF_001687245.7 Rhagoletis zephyria | reverse complement strand
TTTAAGCTTGAGTTTATGTGAGTTTTGTGAGAGAATGCACTGTATTTTATTTGAACATTCTTAAAAATAAATAAATAAACATGAGTGGCAAACGATATCACTTTGAAATGGGGGTGCTATTGTATTGGCCAATACTGTATATAGATTTATAATACAAATATAACCATATTTGCCTCAGAAAAAAACATCGCAATAAACCATGTAAGTTTAATATGGGTATCTGTACAGAGCAGAGTGTCCAGATTTGGCGATTTTTTTAGGATATTTGCGCGTAAAAGTTTAGGAAATCACCGTTGGCGATTTGCGGCGATTTTCCCCTTCAAATAATTTTTTTCCAATTATAAAAATATACCAAACTTAGGTTTCCACGATAATTTTACAGAAGAGGCTAATGAACTGCGTGATAAACTTAACTTAAGAAGCATATTAAAAGACTGTCAAAAATGTTTAATCATCCTAATCGAAGATCTCTTGAAACAATTACCTAGTCAATTAAAGACTTTTAAAAAATCCTTGATTTTGTCAGCATAAAAGTGTGTGAATCACAAGAGGGCGAGTTTCAAGGACCTGCTAATTCACTGTTTGACTTTGAAGGAAAGAAAATCAGCGGAAACTGAATACTTAATTCTTTTAACTTTCCTATGGAAAAACTTTTCTCAGAACCATTCCATCCAACTCTGAAGAATTTTGGATAATTGCTTACGGAGTGAAAACCGCAACAGGCAGTAAAATGTTTGGAAATATAAATTCTTATTATTATCTTTGCCGCAATCACATGCTTTGTTGAGCGCGTTTTTCCGTAATGAAACAAAAAACTAAGATTCGAAATAGCATGAGGTTGGAAAGCCTTAATTCAATTTGAATAAAGTGTTATACATATGAGGGCTTATAGTTTCTCCTGCAAAACATTTCCAATATCAAACAGTATGTTACCAAGGTTGAATAGCTCAGTATATGACAACAACAGAAATGTAAATAATTCAGACACTACAGGTGATTTTGAAAAAATTGTGGAAATAGCTGACCTCGCCTTATTATTGGTTTTTATTTAATTTTTAGCGCCGAGCTCTTAAAAGCGGAATCAATTAATATAGGTTATAATAAATTTAATAATTGCGCAGTCCTATTGCAAAATGTGTTGAAACAAATATTTTTAAAACGTATGCGTATTTTTAAAGAAACTTGTTTGTACATCACTATTATATACGCGATTTGTGTTATTTATTATTACCCTCTGAAGGTTTTTGGTTTTAAAAACTATATTATAACAAGATCTCATTTTTAAAATAAAAGATTTGTTAAATCGATTTCATAAATTTTATTTAAAAAAATTTGTTATTTTTGGCGATTTTTTTTCAGAAATTGCGCTTTTTATTTAAACAATCTGGACACCCTGGTACAGAGGCAAAAGCATCATTTTTGTTTCGCAGATCTTCCGCTGTATCACATTCGCACAAACACATAGCAATGCTTCGCTCGATATGAAAACAAAACAGGGACGAAAACGAATAAATGGAGCATAACAATGCTCAAATCAAAATAAAGCGCACAGCTCTGCAGCGAATGAATGTATAGATATCCAACAACACTGTGTATGTACATATGTACAGAGCCAAAGGGAACATTTTCTTTGCAGGTGTTCCGCTGTATCGCTGCCTACATGCACATGAACGCAAGAATGATAGAATCATGGTTGCCACTCGCCAACATTTTTTTCTACCAAAATCTCTTAAGAAAAGTTACCAAAAGTTACCATATCTTCACTACCAAAATCTTCACTTCTTCGCTGAGAAAAAAATATACTGAATATTTAAAACTGCTATATTTCTTAACAAATGTGTATATACTTACAGCCAGTTTCTGTGACTTAATAAATTCTGTGACTTAATAAATTCAATATTTTTATAATTTGTAAATTTTTCATTATTTATCAAGAACTCCCAGTTCTAGCACAGAAGTTTAAATCTGGTTTCTTGATAAATTATCAAGATTGATGATGCCATTGATAATTATCATAATATTTTTTTATTAGAAAATATTTTGCTATCAATTAATTACTGCATGTGCCGTTATTCTCATTTTCGTTGTTGGTGTTTCCGACAGGGTAGGTAATGTGGAACGATTTTCCATCTTCCCTTGTCAAACTTGGTTTGGAGGCAAACCGGTTTCGGCGTTTTACCATTTTCAGTGTCATTTTTCGTTCGGAATGTGCCGTTATTTGGACCTGCGAATCACGGAATAATGGCACCAGTACACAAAAAAAAAGTTGCGGGTGCTTTTAACCGTCCATTTAACTCGTACAAAATTTCGAATAAATTGCGAAAAATGCAAATTTTTTGCTATTTTTTCGGTTTTTCATAATTTAGTGTACGTGTCAAACGGACCTAAGATTCGGATTCAGTGGGTCGAAATACATGTCGGTAGGTGGGTCAAATAAAAAGTACGCAACATTTTTTTTGTGCCGGAATAATCAAAACGGTTTCAAAAAATGTAAGATGGTAGAATTGAAAATTTATCGCAAAAATTCGAAGTTGTTTTATAAGTGCAGCCCTTCGTGCTGCCACTGTAATTCAAATATTTCCAGTATTCGAATATGAGATGACTCTAATTTTATCGAAGTAATTTTGTAGAAGTGTCAGTAGTGCTGCCACTGAAACTCGAAGGGTTTTTATAATTAAGCAAGCTCAAAACATAATTCATTTCTTTCTAGTAATGCAAATAGATGTTTAGTTGGAAAAGTTACCAAAATGAAATAAAAGTTACCAAGTTACCAAACCGCTTGAAAGTTACCAATTTTGGTAAAAAGTTACAAATTGTGGCAACCATGGATAGAATACAAGATTGCGCCGATCAGAGAGGATTTTTGAGAATAACTTTTGTGTGACGTCACACTGGTGCAATTGCGAGAGAGAAATGCCAAAACGTGAGCAAGGATGGAAGAAGAAGAAAAAATGTTGCAAGGAAAATGTAAACAAGTTGCAACAGTGTGACGTCATGCAAACAACGATTCTGTCAAATTCGTTAAGAGAGGTATAGCGGTCCGAGATCGGCGCAACCTTTGTATTCTCTCAATCGTGAGACGAACGTAGCAATGCTTCGAACGATATGAAACAAAATCAGAAACGGAAGCGAATAAATGAAACCATTTTTCATTCTCTTATGTCCTGCTGAGACGTTGCTTATCGAAATGAACGTAGTAATGCTTTGCTCAACGTAAAAATTTTAAAATCTTTCGACGCAAATATTTCGAAAATGGTTCAATGAATCTTGTGCAAAGTTTCAGATCGAGCACTTTAATTTGATGTATAATTTGTATCTGTACGACTTGTAGATTGCTGGGAATAAGCGCCTTGTTTATATAGATATAGTAATATATAGATTATAAAATTTAGAGGTCGCTTTAAGTGAACCTTAAACTAGATGCGTCGCGGATACCCATTTAAATTTTCGGCCTTTGCAAGACTTTTCGAGGTGTTATTTGATATTTTCAAGGTCACTGAGTGCGCTGAACTAGGTTTTTTGCTTCGTCTCAAATGTTGAGAAACAACTTAAAAAAACTTAAAAAATATGAAAACGTAATAGAACATAATTTTCGCGATTACTGAAGAGGTCCATCCAATATTTTTTATTTAATATTATTCAGGCTTACGAAAATGTTTGTTCCTTTTGGTAAAAAATTACCTAACATGTTAAAAAAATTAAAAATTTAAAGGTAACTCCATTTTATATACAAAATGTTATTAGAAACGAGTGCTAACGAGACTAACATTAGAAGGCCTGCGCATACAAGAACAAATACAAGACGCAATGAATTTCAAAGAAGATGTAGGTGCAATAGAAAAACGGATGGACGATGATGCAGAAGTGAATGTAGTGAAGCGATTATTGTGATGTTTTGTTTATTTTGTTCTTATTAATTTAAATGTAAGTGCTGTGGTTTCTATATATGTATATATGTACTTTGTTAACTATGTTATATGTATGTGTGTATGTACGCATATTATTAATTGTTATTTGAAGCCTAATTGTTTGTGTTTTTTATGTTTTGTTCCGAATAAAGAGACTCCCCGATGAAGGCNGTGTATGTACGCATATTATTAATTGTTATTTGAAGCCTAATTGTTTGTGTTTTTTATGTTTTGTTCCGAATAAAGAGACTCCCCGATGAAGGCGGAAAAGACGCCGAAACGCGTAGGAGGATAAAAGAAAACTTTGTTTGGCTTTTTATTTAACCGGCCGTAAAGCTCCATAGATCAGCTTATATAAATATATAAGTTATTTCTCTAAATTTCTAATTAATTTAATAAGGACTGCAGCAGAAAACATTAATGGCAGTGAAGTAATGAAATAAACTTTAGTGGAGATAAATAATTTGCAAACAAATGTATTATTAAATAAGTTAATATTTTATTTTCCAATATTAAAACGAATTGCAATAAATCTTAAATTAAAGAAGTTTTGGTGCCGCGGTTCGTATGCAACTTTGAGCGAAACAGCTGTTCTTCAATTCGGTTTAAGCTGAAATTAGTCGAGAACGCAGAACGTATACTTAAACGCAGTCTGTATACGCAGAATTTTGTCGATTACTGGAGCCCTCAGTGTTGCTTACTACACTTGTAGCCACTCATTTCACTCACTCACTTTTCATAAACTTACCCTTTCAACTACAATTTTTATACCCGAGCGCACTTGTGCACAAGGGTATATTAATTT
>NW_016186124.1:0-4714 GCF_001687245.7 Rhagoletis zephyria | reverse complement strand
CATCTTTGGCTATTCTCTCACAATCTTCAGACCAGCCATGGTATTCAGACCTGGGTCTTTCTCGAAGTCTACAACATTCAACTTGTCATCTTTCGGGTTATGCTTTTAATGCGCAAATTAATACTTCGCTTAGCCCACGTAATTGATTCATTCTCGGGGTAAAGCAAACCTTCCACCTCTGTAATGATTTGGGAAAGATATTTTTCACACTCTTGCGCCAGCTTAGATATGTGAAGTGCAAAAGCGTTCCCTCCAACTTCATCGCTCACGGAATCCATACCTTAACCTTCGGTTTTGTGGAGATCTCTATGTGCACGCTATCTCCTTGTTGTTGGATTTTGTAATCTGTTTCTTTAACCAGATAAGTGTTACAATGTCACCGCATTTAACGAGTTTTATTTACCCCATTAAGCAAGCCAACACCATTAAAAGAAGGTATAGATTTCCTCGACTCCTTCTACACTATCTTGATCATTACACTTCCTATCCATACTGAAGTTTTTCATGCGTCCAAACTTGACGGCTAGGTTTGTCTCGGGGTCTCGCTTAGCTTCGTAGAGTAGCCTCGACTGCCGTATACGCTTACCAGTCTCTCAAGCTCTGCTCTTAAATTTAGACAACTTTGAAGTCATGGTTTGCCGTTGCTGCCATGCTCCTGTATAACGGCTTTGGGTGACGAGGATTTATCGACGCTTACAGAATTTTTGCTGCATTTTCACTCACATTCGAACTCTGTTTCTTGAACTCGCCTTTTGCATGCTTATCGTCAATACTGTAGCAGCATTCCGTTCGCTGTCAAACTATCATGGTCTCCCTCACCCAGACTGATTACCACTCTTTCGAACTGTTGAATCAACTACGACTCCCTAGCGCTGTATGCTGCTTAACGCCATTACTAACAGCCTTTCCATTGGAAGTTTTAGGGAACCACTTCTTTTTTTTTTGTATTCTTTTTCTGCTCCTACTTATGAAAATTTTTAAGATCAGCTGCCTGGCGAGGTGGACGCAGTTATCAAAACTAGGTGTGGGGATATGAACTGTTCACCGCAGTAGCACTCTTTAGCTTGATAAGGCCACCGCTGCTCATTGATGCAGCCCGATGCCATGAGGGCTCCAATCAAGTGCATTCGATGAGGACCTTTGGTTGTAAAACGTCCAATAGGCATAGAAACTTGCGTAACACCATGGATTTGTGGGCTGGCAGTTCCCCCACGCTGTTCACCTGCAATCCAAGGTTGGAAAGATGGTAGCCCAGAAACTACAGAAAGGTTGCCAGAGCCATAGAAAATGTGGTAAAAAAAAAGTTTTAGTTATTTTAGATATTTTCTTTTGTACTATTTACCTCGCTGTAATACCTTCCTACTCGCTGCCATTTTGAATTTTTCAGTAGTGAAGTACAACGAATACAGGGCTACTTAAGGTAATATGCAGACATATTTTCACATGCATATGTACACTTGTATATTCATATGTCTCTACAATATGTATAGCATTTATGCATCTCCTTAAAAAGGATAAGCGACAGCACTTCAAAATCATAGCATAACCAAAGAGCATTTACCAAACTTGGTCGCTTTGACTATTTAGAATTTATTAAATTTTTACTAAACTGTAATATGAGAATGCGAGCGAAATCGCATTGTCCGCGACGCGCTGCCGATCACTTGAAAAGGATGGAGTATGTACGAGTATAAGTGGCGACTAGCTAGCTAGCTGCTGGCCAACCATCAGATGACTCTTCAATGCAAAAGGAGCGCGCTTACTTGCTTGCTGGCTTGGCACTTAGACGGACAGACAAATAGCAAGTAAGCAAAACANGAATGCGAGCGAAATCGCATTGTCCGCGACGCGCTGCCGATCACTTGAAAGGGATGGAGTATGTACGAATATAAGTGGCGACTAGCTAGCTAGCTAGCTAGCTGCTGGCCAACCGGCAGATGACTCTTCAATGCAAAAGGAGCGCGCTTGCTTGCTTGCTGGCTTGGCACTTAGACGGACAGACAAATAGCAAGTAAGCAAAACAAAAAATATGCATACAAGCGGCAGGTACAGGCAGGCAGCCAGCCAGCCAACTAGCTAGGTATGTTTGTATGTAGCTTGAATGCGCTCGGCATGTGTGTGACATGCCATAATCTGAGGATTGGAAAATTCCAACCTGCCACTAAGGTTTTTGCAAGGCTAACGATGAGGTAGCTTATACCTAAATAGCTAGAGCAGCGCATAGTTGCTTAGTACGAAAGGCGGTGTATGTACATAGATGAAAAAGGCAATAAGGGATCAGCTACGGAGTTAGGAAAAATTCCAATGCTTGTGGCAGGTAGTCAAGCCGGCAGGCAGCTGCTGACGTAGGGGATGAGTAGCAGTGGAACGAAATTGAGCTGCAGCTGCAATACAATTCTCAGGGACTTCTTCGTAGATATTCGAAATCGCAAGCAAAAATGACAGAGCGTTGCTTGGGTTTTTTGTTTTTCGTTTGGTCACCGAGCAAGTAAGACGCATTTATGCAATGCTGCGGCGCATTTTGAAGGCAAAGTAAGCAGTGCAGTTGCATATGTCTGCATGCGGGCACACACACTTACATTTTCCTAAANAAATAGCTAGAGCAGCGCATAGTTGCTTAGTACGAAAGGCGGTGTATGTATGTAGATGAAAAAGGCAATAAGGGATCAGCTACGGAGTTAGGAAAAATTCCAATGCTTGTAGCAGGTAGTCAAGCCGGCAAGCAGCCGCTGACGATGGGGATGAGTAGCAGTGGAACGAAATTGAGCTGCAGCTGCAATAAAATTCTCAGGGACTTCTTCGTAGATATTCGAAATCGCAAGCAAAAATGACAGAGCGTTGCATGGTTTTTGTTTTTCGTTTGGTCACCGAGCAAGTAAGATGCATTTATGCAATGCTGCGGCGCATTTTGAAGGCAAAGTAAGCAGTGCAGTTGCATATTTCTGCATGTGGACACACATACATTTTCCTACGTGTTTTTATGCATGCAAACACACATACATGCGCACATACATACATCTATATCTGTAATAACATCCTCTATGCTGATTGATGACTGCCTCTGCAATTGCAATTGAGTGAGTCGCTAACTCCATTTTTCTTGATATTNATTGATGACTGCCTCTGCAATTGCAATTGAGTGAGTCGCTAACTCCATTTTTCTTCATTTTTTTTTCGCTGGTTTCGCCTTTTACTTAATGCCACTGCATTGACATTTTGTTTATTGAAAATCGAGACTAAACGGAAATTTACTACAAAAGTCATAACAACAATTGGTTGGTTGTTGACTAAATGACTAACTGCCTGCCAACTGAGTGCCAGCGACTCGCCTGACTCCCTGCGTTTTGCTGCTGCTTGGGTGATTAAAGCCAACTAAACAGTGCGTTTTTATGAGCCAGATTGAATTACACATGTGGCATGCAACATATGTATGTATGTATGTATGCCTGCAGTGCAACATGCAAACGAATCGCTTTGACGAGAAGTCAATTTAAATATTTACAATACGAATTCTGGTAAATAAACAAAAGAAAGGCAAAAATAGGAAAAAAGGCGCAAATATAGAAAAAGGAGTACTCTAAACAAATGTTTGTATATGTGTAAATATGTCGACTAGAAAATATTAAGAGAAAAAAATGACATCAATCAGTCAGCTTGTAGCTAACGAAAACAAAAAAAAAATGAAATTCGAAAAAAATTAAATCACCTTTTGTGTGTGTAAATAAATCATGTAGGAGGTCACAAATGCATTTGAATACGTGTGCATGAATGTATGTTTGTACATAGGGACCAAGTATGGCGGGTTTTATAAACAAAAAAAAAACAATTTATTTTTTTTTTTAACTTTTAGTTAAGTCAACAAATTGACCCCGAAAAATGCTGCTAACACCGCGTAGTGGTTTCAAATATAAACAAAAAAACAAATGCATACATACATACATATCTACAATTATATGAACATTAGACCGTACCAGAAAAAAAGTTCGCCATTTAGTCCTGAGTTCAAAATACAAATTTTTGCAAACCGATAAAAAAAAAAATTTTGTCAGTCAAAAGACAAATTTCATTTCAGGCAATTATCTCGAAATTTTGTTACTGTCTTTCGGAAGACTAATTGAAATATCTGCTAAAGGGGAGGTCTTAGCGTTATGATGTTAGGATCTTATTTAAAATGTTTAAATTAAAATGACATTTATTAAAAAAATATATATTCCTTTTTAAAACATTAAAATCTGAAATTAAAGGGAAGGGAAAATTCAAAAAACAAATAAGTTACCAAGAATTAAATTAAAGTTTCCTCCTTTTTAAAAGAGTAACATCTTAAGATTAAAAAAATTTAATTATGGAAGAAACAAATTTATTTAAAAAGTATATATCTTTCTTTTTAAAAAAATAAAATTTAAATTCAATAGGAAACTAATTAAAAAAGACAAAAAAAAATGTAAATAAAAAAAAGAAAAAAAAAAATCCGCAGCTCCAGGACTCCAACCCAGATCTCTCGAACGCCAGTGCTCTGCTCGCTCAGCCATTGGCACTGTTGGAGCGACGCGAGCTACATAAATGATGTACAAGTGCTCTCTCTCTCAAAATAAATTTTCACCGCTAGTGGTGAATGAGAAAGTCTTGCCATCTGTTTTTCTAAAAATCATCAAACTTTTAACAAAGTATTTTGACTAGTTATTCCAGGAGAATTATTTAAAATTTTGGCTTCGAA
>NW_016186123.1:0-4714 GCF_001687245.7 Rhagoletis zephyria | reverse complement strand
CCCTATCCCTATCCCTATCCCTATCCCTATCCCTATCTCTATCCCTATCGCTATCTCTATCCCTATCCCTATCGATATCTCTATCTCTATCCCTATCCCTATCCCTATCCCTATCCCTATCCCTATCCCTATCCCTATCCCTATCCCTATCCCTATCCCTATCCCTATCCCTATCCCTATCCCTATCCCTATCCCTATCCCTATCCCTATCCCTATCCCTATCCCTATCCCTATCCCTATCCCTATCCCTATCCCTATCCCTATCCCTATCCCTATCCCTATCCCTATCCCTATCCCTATNGGGCCACAGCGTGGCGGGCTGTGGACGACCTAACTTGTTAGGCTAGCCGCTAATAACCAATAAGCAGCCCCCGACCAAGAGCGGCTAGAGTGGAGGGTTTTGCTGAAAAGGCCCTACGCACCCAAGGAAACTCAAATGCCAGGGCGAGTACTCGCCGCCCTTTAAGTAAGCGTTCCCAGACCCTATCAGGAACTGCTCCGAGGGAGTACCTACCCCAGAGAGGGAGGCAACAGTGCAACGAGGGATCAACAAAAGTAGTAAGGTAAAAAGACTCTGGGCGAACGCCCATCAAGATCGAGACCAGTAAGATCTTGATTACGGTATACTGGAAAAACAATTTTGAATTTACGACTCATGGGCTGGTGAAAGCAGTATTCTGTCACTTTAGTAAGCGAGGTTGACACCTCGCTGAAATGGCTGGCAGGCTAATGCTGCAATTGCCTCCGTCTCGTTAAAACCCTTCCAGGTTTCAAGTACGTTCGAGACATGTCGCCATTTAGTTGGCCGCACAGGTCCAGTTGAGATTTACTCCTGGTTTTGCACTGTCCTTGGCTCTAAACACAATATCCCATAAGGAATTGTGACAACCCTCGCGATGGCCTGCTCTTTTGAGGAGGGAACTTCGGGGACATTCAAAGGCGACTGTGCTACGTGTGGAGATAGCGGCTTGAAGCGGAGACCCAAAAGCGCAAATGAACACACCAAAACCAAACCAACAAAAAGAACAACAAGAAGCACACAGCGCTCTTATCCAAGAAGAGAATGTAGGCATATTCCGCAGAAGCAGCAGGACCTTGCGCTCGCCAGTCCTGCAGAGCACAACAACGCTGCAGGCAAAACAAGTGAAAGCAGTTACGAACGCTGATCATGCCCCAGAAGCAACAGATCTGGTCGACTTAACACGCCCAGAGACAGAAGGCACCAAAAATTCAAGACAGGAGAAAAACACTTCGCCAGCTGTACACCCGAAAACGCTAGGTCCTATTTCTCCAAAACAGGACTTATTATCAAGATGAGACTCGCAGAAGAGGGGTCCTTGAAAAAATGCAAAAGCATCGTCCAAAAAATTAAGCAAGCTATAGCGAAACAAAGGAATGTCAGCCTCGAGGTCAAGAATGGAGCTGCACAACTAGAAGAAATGTTCGACATCATCCAAAGCTACCGCAGAAACTGGAAAATGAAAGAAAAAGAGATCGGAAGTGCCGCCCCGGGTGACCTGACAGACACCACGACACCGCTAAAAAGACGAGCGACAAGCCCACCAGAACAGTAGCCAACTCAGAAAACGCGAAGAGAAAAGGACGGGGAATGGAAACAAGTGACGAACAAGAAGTTAAAGACGAAGAAACCGGACGGGAAAGAAAACACGCCAGGCAAACCAAAATCTCCGGAAAAAAAGGCAAACGAGAAGCGAAAAGGCCCTACTAAGCCTAAAAGACTCTCAGAGGCGGTAGTGATTAAGCCGGCAGAAGGGAACAGCTACGCAGATGTCCTGAAAAATATTCGCAGTAAGCTGAAATCAAGTTGATGGGAATCCGGAAAACAAGGGCTGGAGCAGTACTACTGGAGCTAGAGAAGGGGCAATCGGCGAATTCAAGCTTCTGCCAGGTATTAAAGTGCACTCTGCGAGAGACCGCTACTGTAGCAGACCTTAAACCAAGGGCCACGGTCGAAATAAGAGACCTCGATTCCTTAACGACAAGAGAGGAAGTCGAAGACTCAGTAAGTGGTATGCTGCAAGGATACGACAAAGCAATGAAGATCAGCATCTCCGCTCCCAACAGTAGAGAACAGGTGAGGGCCTTCGTGACGCTCGACGAAGAAAAAGCTGATATAATAATAAAGCAAAAAAGGATCAAAATCGGCTGTATAAACTGTAGAGTGCGACTCAAAGAAAACTGCAAGAGGTGCTTTCGATGTTTTGGCCCTGGCCATCTAATCGGGGGCTGTAAAGGCCCAGACAGAAGACGGCAAGGCCCCTGTATAAAATGCGGTCAACCAGGTCATAAGCTAAGAGAGTGTAATAAGCCACCAAAATGCTGCTTGTGCTCGGAAGCCAAATACACCGAGCTGGATCACATCCCAAGCTCCATAAGATGCTCAGTATATAGAAACTGGTCCAATAAATGAATGTCCTGCAAGCCAACATGCACAGAAGTAAAACGGCTGACGCGCTACTGACACAGATGATCACTGAGCGGCATTATGACCTTGTAATCATAAGCGTACAGTATAAGAAAAAAGAAAACGGGATCTGGATAGAAGACAGCAGTGGCACCGCTGCTATATGGGCACCCCCCGGAAGCAGCTTGCACATCTCTGAAAAAAGACACGGAAACGGCTTCGCCTGGGCCAGATACAACCATATAAAAATAATAAGCTGCAACCTGACACCAAGCGATAGCATACAAGGCTTCCAAGATAAACTCGACGATATCGAAGATACGGCCATGAACTTGGAAGGACCCTTTCTGATGGCAGGAGACCTAAACTCAAGAGCCACGGAGTGGGGGATGCCAAGCTCGGACCCCAGAGGCAAACGCGTGCTGGAAATGTCCGCCCGACTCGGATTTATAGTGCTCAATACTGGCGCAGCAACAACCTTCCGAAGACCAGGATGCGAGGAAACCACGCCAGACATCACACTAGCATCAGAAGGCATAGCAGGTACCATGGAAAGTATTGGAAGATTACACTGGTAGCGATCACCAATACATCTCTTTTATAATAGACTCCAAAAATGATGGTTTACGAAAGAAGATGCAATGTAGCACTCGCAAATGGAATGTCTCGAAATTAAATAGTGAAGCACTACTATCTNCAAACGATAGCATACAAGACTTCCAAGATAAACTCGACGATATCGAAGATACGGCCATGAACTTGGAAGGACCCTTTCTGATGGCAGGAGACCTAAACTCAAGAGCCACGGAGTGGGGGATGCCAAGCTCGGACCCCAGAGGCAAACGCGTGCTGGAAATGTCCGCCCGACTCGGATTTATAGTGCTCAATACTGGCGCAGCAACAACCTTCCGAAGACCAGGATGCGAGGAAACCACGCCAGACATCACACTAGCATCAGAAGGCATAGCAGGCACCATAAAGGAATGGAAAGTATTGGAAGATTACACTGGTAGCGATCACCAATACATCTCTTTTATAATAGACTCCAAAAACGATGGTTTACGAAAGAAGATGCAATGTAGCACTCGCAAATGGAATGTCTCGAAATTAAATAGTGAAGCACTACTATCTGAAATAGATGCGCATGGCTCAGAAGAATCCTCTTACAATAACGCAATGGAAATAGTACTGAAATCGCCTGTACCAAAGCGATGCCGACAACTGAAAGCAATCGACACAAAACACCTGCATATTGGTGGACGGAAAACATAGCTCAACTAAGACGAACGTGCCTCCACCTGAGGCGTACTTACACCAGGGCCAGGCGTAGAAGCGCTGCAATCGAAGAGGCACAACTATACCAAGCTGCTAGAAAAGAACTCAAACGAGCAATCGAGGCCAGCAAGAACAGAAAGTGGAAAGAACTGTGTGAAGATATAAACAGAAATCCCTGGGGTCTCGGATACAAGGTGGTAATGAAAAAACTTGTGGCCATGGCAAAACCACCAGAGCTTAGCGCTAAAAAAATGGACTATATAGTAAGCGAACTTTTTCCCACGCATGAGGCATTAACCAAACAAATGGAGCCTATCATCGCTCAAGAAATACCACCATTTACCGCAGAAGAGCTGAAGTCCGCCATTAATAGAGTAAAGGCCAAGAAAGCCCCAGGCCCAGACGGCATTCCAGCAGAAGTTCTAAAAATAATCGGCACAGAACGCCCTCAAGTGCTTCTAAATATGTACAATGCCTGCCTCAAGAACGGAATATTCCCAGAAATTTGGAAAAGGCGTCTTAATCACCAAAGGAAAGGGAAACTTTGACTCACCATCAGCGTATCGACCACTCTGTATGCTGGACACAGCTGGAAAACTCTTAGAAAGGCTGCTAAAACCTATAATAGAAGCGGCTATCGCTAGCGGTGGCGGACTTTCCTCAAGACAGTACGGATTCAGGCCCGGTAGATCAGCAATTGGAGCTATAAAACTCGTAACAACAACAGTAGAAGCCGCATACCAACACAAAAAGCTAGTCCTGCTTACAACCGTAGACGTTCGCAACGCCTTCAACACCACAAAATGGGAAAATATGATACACGCACTAGAAGAAGTCTACAACATACCCAGGTACCTTAGACTCATGGTCCGAAGCTACCTAGAAGGCCGGGAGTTATTGTACCATACCACTGATGGACCCCAGCAAATGACGATCACTTGGGCGCAACACAAGGCTCCATTTTCGGGCCAGACCTATGGAACGTCAGCTACGACGGAATATTAAACCTTGAGA
>NW_016186121.1:0-4714 GCF_001687245.7 Rhagoletis zephyria | reverse complement strand
CAAATTTTTTTGTCATCAAGTGACTTCCGTTTTCGTATGATTTATTTAAATCTAAAGGCGTACAAATGTTACGTCCGATTTATTTAACTCTAAAGTCGTACGAATGTCATGTCCGACATTATGAAAACACTCATATATATGGTGTATCTAAACTTTTTTGATTGGGACGTATCCATGAGGTTGTAGCGGTATCTGTCGTTAAATTGGCATCTAGTCAATAATGCCAAAATGATTGAGACTTAGTGCAAATGTCGCACCAGTTGCGCCCATTTTAGTGCAGACCCGGTGGTTCTTCAAAGTAAACCTCCAACACTTGGTCGGCAAATTCTAAGAGTAATGATTCGGTAAACAATCATACTATATCAGTACGTCAAATAAAGACCAAAACAAATATTGCCGTCCTTTACGAAAGTGTGCAGACCGAGA
The DNA here is from genome assembly GCF_001687245.7 of Rhagoletis zephyria. Classification (NCBI taxonomy): domain Eukaryota; kingdom Metazoa; phylum Arthropoda; class Insecta; order Diptera; family Tephritidae; genus Rhagoletis; species Rhagoletis zephyria. The sequence continues at coordinate 4,288 of NW_016186121.1, read as the reverse complement.
TCGTCAATTTTTCGACCGTGGACTATGTGAACGTAGGCGACACTAGTAGCTCAGTGCCACACAGCGCTCACGCCACAAGGACCGTTTTGTAAAAATTATTTGATTGTAGAGTTAACTCTAGCGGAGATTACCTGAATGGATACCAATATTGTCCAATTTGAGGTCTTATTAACTATCCTAACGAAATTAACTAGTTAACTATCTCCAAACCAAATTTGACAAGGGATGACGGAAACCCTGTCGGAAACACCAACAATGAAAATGAGAATCCTAAACAGGGTTGAATTCGGGATTAGATCGTTGAATGCTCGCAGAGTGTCGGCTAAGCCATTTAATTTATATATATTATTAGCAAACTAAAGTCCAAGGAGCATAGGAGTGTGCATATCCTTCAGTGATACTACCGCGTTAATTTATTACACAAGAGAAAGTTGCTGGAGCCTACACCAATATTCATTAACCCAAACTTGATTTTAAAACTGGCTTAATTAAGATAAATTCACTGATAGTGATTCAACATCTTCTTTGAATCTCACCAATAATCTGCGTAGAATTATCAGAGCGTGGATAATTGTATAATCACACTGTAAGAAGTTAGTAAACCGATCCACTTATAGCTTAATTTGCTAAACATAGAAATTCATTTGAACGCTCTGGTCTGAAGTTTGAATTTTTAATTTAACGCTTTCGTGTCAAGTATGCCAAACTAGGACAAAGAACGACAAAAGCTCGGAAGAGCCCCCTCTCATAGTTTACAAATAACTTCAAGGTCCGGTATATGTAATGCTTGCATGAATAGATGTTTCTAATACTTAGTAGGATCCTATTTTCCAGTAGGAAAAAATTCACTGAAAACGGCCTCAAGCTCAATACTTGTGTTGAATATAATGGTTATAAAGCCATAAATAACAAAAATAAGTAGGAACAAAATTTAAATGGTTCTAACATTTGATCCGTTTTTCTGAGGGAGTGATTTTCCTGGGTACTACAGATAGACATATTTCAATGTCATGTCTACCGAGTTTTATGGAGAAAGAGGTTTCACTGAAGATAATCGATTGACGTACTATATTGGACTCGGCCAAAATCGCAGAGACGGTTGCAGCTCTAGCCAGAAGAAGATATTCAGTTTCTTGAAAATTATAGTTAGAGGCCATTACAGTTATTTTTATGTGTGTTTGATTATTTTTTAATATACTAATTAACAACGCATTTCAATTTATATTCGCTCTTTATGTGTATCATTTTTGTAGGTCAATTTGGATTCTATTTAATTTGATTGCTTATATTTTTTCAATGTAGCAATTCCATATAGTTTTCCCTCAAGTTTACTAACAATGTACATATGTGTATATTCATAGTATCATTGACTTCAGTTAGCAGAACGGATTGCAAAGTCGTAATGTGCAAGGTAAAATAAGTTAGTCGAGCCCGAAATATAATCACATACATACATATACATAACATACATACATTACATGAATGTATGTGGCATACATACCTATGTATATAAGTAAGAATTGAAAAGGTGAAGGTCTATAAAATGGTTCCACAGGTTTTTGCCCGAAGAATACTGGAACAAACTAATTTTATAACCGGAATATAAAGTTTTTGTCAATTTTTAAACCCCTTTCGCATTCTGCACACTCTTGTAACCGGTAAATTTGCTTACCATCTAATAATTTTAGTAATCAAGAAAAGATTTCTTAACGTTTTAAGCAACAGATAATTAAAATTGATTATTCTTTATAGCCGCTATTAATTTCAATCTGTAGCAGCTGTTTAGTTAAGAGGCACCCGTGTCCTTTCGTAAGGGCGTATCGGGCCAGAGCGTTGCGGACTCTTGATATTTTCCGTCACCGGTCGTTCTAAGTGTATGCATATAAAATCAAGAGAAAGCTGTAAAAAGGTTCTTCGCTTGTCGAGTTTTGGTTGTCGCCGTTTTATATCAGTTTTATATAAGGCACGATCAAAACATATCCTGATGATAAATACAAGTTAGGTTAGGTTAGGTTTAAGGTGGTTGTCCTCTGAAGTGGGCTCACTTAGACCGTGAAAATCGGTCCTTTGTGATACCACTGCGAACGGTAACTGCTACGGTAGAGCGATAGTCCCTGAGTGCCGAGAACCAAGTTTCGTAGGCGGCCAATCTTAATCCTGGAGAGCTCCTTCGGACTTGTCAAAGAGTATGAACCCGAGTGCCTAAGCCGCAATCTGGCAAAAGCCGGGCATTCTAGGAGGAAATGCTGAGATGACTCCACCTCGTCATCATCCATGCACTGCGACAGAAGGGTCCGGTAAGATATTTAATCTCACTGCAGGAACCCTGATAGGATAATTCCCTATCAGTACACCCACCAGACTCAGAGAGTTCCGGCTTCGCGAGCTAAAGGAGATCCCTAGACCGCACCCAGTCCACCCTCGGCCAGAAAGACCTCGCCGTAGCGCATGCCCTGGTATTCCTCCTCCGATCGCTGACCCGAGACCCGTCTTCCTAAAGGATTCCACAAGTAGTCAAGGTAACTCCCACCATCTCCCTTCTTGGCGATAATTCCTCAAGGGTGCCGCCTCTGGCCAGTTCATCAGCCGCGCAGTTTCCTGCGATATCACTATGGCGTGGCAGCCAGATAAGTATTCCGCGCTATCGAAAGCGAATTATGGCATTCCCCAACAAGCTTTGAGCGTACCGCATTTGAGCCTAGGGCTCTGATTGCCGCGTGGCGGTCTGAGTAGATGTTGACCTCCCTTACCGCTAATGCGCCTAGCAGGCGAGGCACGCAGTGATCCATGTTATCCGGAAAGATATCGAGGCCCCCGAGAGTACTAGAGTGTTCAGACCCCTAGTCCGCTAGTGCTCCTAAGTCTGACCGCCGCCCCTTCAGCATAACGTTAATGGCCAGAGTGGGAGTGGTCCTAAGCACCCCACTTATCCCAATGATGGCAGCTCGTTGCACTCGATCCAGCCTGTTAACTACCGTAGCCTTCGCCAGTGCGTGCCATCAGACGAGGACCCCATAAAACATAATGGGCTTGACTATGGTCTCATAGAGCCAGGAAATAACGTTAGGAGAAAGGCCTCTTGCCCTCTACACCTATATAAAGCCACAGAAGCCTTCTTCGCTCTCTCCTCGATATTAAGATACCACGACAACTTTCTATCAAGAATCAAGCACAAGTAGTGTAGTAAGTCGTTTATAACCACAATCCAGAGGAAGGGTGGGAGAACACCACCCTGTGCTGGACAGTGGCACCACGCCACTCTGCTTCAATAATTCCGTCACTGATTATGCGGTGTATAAGTCCACAAGGTCATTTCTGACCCCAAGCCTAACTGGGGATATGACTATTTCCGCCAGTGGTACTATATTAAAGACCTCTCGATATCGAGAAAGACCCCCACAGGCTTCCTCAATCTAGAAGAATCCGTTTGTCTAGACCGATGAACAGAACTTAAAGATAAATGTTTAGATTTAAGGTTTAAAATTAAGTTAAGAGTTTTGGAGCCTCAAAGAGCTGTTTAAAATTTAAAAGGGCTAAAAAAAGAGTTAGGAGCTAAAAGCAAATTTCTGGCGCAACTTGAAATTAAGAGAGCTAAATCTATACCCAAAATCACCAAAATGGCAACACTGTGTTATACTGCGCAATGTCAGTTGGAATTAGAGTTCGTTGAAACATGGTTTCTGTTTGCTTTTGGCTACAAAACCATCAAGGTTCTTACCGACATGCAATTAAAACGCTCTTTTCTTTCAGACCATCCAACCGACCAAAAATTCTTCTACAGACCCACATTTGCCCGAGTAGCCTTACTAAGGGCCTCATCTAGATGGAAATTTCGACTAAGCCACGTATCAAGCCTAATTCCCTGCTATGTGGCCTCGTCGGAATATTCAAAAAGTGTTCCTAAAAGGGTGATTGAAATTATATATTTGCGGTTTATACGATGAAATACTGCACTTACAAAGTATAATAACGATTTAGGCCTCTGTACCTCTTTGTACCTTTCTACGGCCCTGATCGCGTGGACGACGGGTACCGAAGAAGATGGAATGACGAATTGTGGATGGTGCGATTTCTGTACCTTTTTTAATACCTTCAGATCTTATTCAAAACCAACTCTGCTACCTACTCATGGACTTCATACATACATATATACATACATACGTATTTCTTTGCTAACTGTTTAAAGTCAAACAGTAAAGACACATCTTTAAGCCAATATGCACATTTTAAACAGACAACACCTACAAGTTCAGCTACGTATGTATGTATATTTGCACAACTCACATTC
>NW_016186120.1:0-4715 GCF_001687245.7 Rhagoletis zephyria | reverse complement strand
CATACCCAAAAACGTTCTAAAAACTCATATTAAAAAGTTCAAAATATTGATGAACAGTTGTTGAATTTTCCAAAATTTTGTATAAAGTTTGAAACATTGGTTTTAGTTGAAGCATGAACAATATTTTTGTAAAAAAACAAATTATAAAAAATGTTAAATTGAAAAACGTTATGAATATTTAAATAAAAAAATCAACACGCGAACACTTGTTTGACTCATATACATATACGTAAGTACATCAAAATAAAAGTTTGTTAAATTGTTTGAAATTGGTTTTGTTTTATTTCCATAGTGGAGGAAATCTGTATGCGTATCGATGAATTGATGTATGCCCTCCGATGCACTATGGGACTATTTTCATTTTTAGCGACAAAAAACGCAGTTCTTAAACATTCGGTCTTTTTTCGTCGAGTAGAACTTGTGTTGTTAACAATTGTTAAAGGAGTATTATAAACGTTATTCATTGTTAGAACATCATTTTGTAAAACTATTATTGTTTGTAAAAAACTGCAACATAAAAAGAATTTATAGTTTTCTTAGAAACTGTCAAGTTAAAAATTGCTGAAATTTTTTCATGTGAACTGGTCATGCAAGTAAAAGACTCCAAAATACATAATATACTTAATATGCATCATAGAGCGATGCATAGCTCTGATCCATTCATATCAAGTTTAGGTTTGCATGAACGCAGACATACTAAAAAAAAAAAACTGACGTTTCCGCGTGAAGTAATTGGGCTTTTCAAAATCCCCGAAATGGCACCATCACTTTTATTGCCTTTTACTTCTCGTCAAGCTGTCGCAGTAATTATGGTTATGAAACTTCAAGTTGTTAATCTGATAGTTCCAGTTGTGACTCTGTAAACAGCTCCGAATCGTGCTCCAAATATTCAGTACGATGATGAAACTGGGGATGGTATGTTAACTATGACGCTATTAAGTCGGCTATATACTTAAATCATTATGTTTTTCTCCAGATTGAGTACTACGTACATAAAAAAATATAAATAAATTGAATGGATTTGAAGAAAATTATATTCCAAAGTAAAGGGGGCGTCGTTTTACCGTTAGTTTGCAAAAATATTCAAGCTTAGGCAAAACGAAAAATTGCCTCTTGTGTTTTTCTGTGTTTCATGTTTTTCTAAACCACTTGCGTTGTCAGTGGTAATCCGCATGCAAAATTTTGTTAGGCTGTAAGTAATTGTTGTCGCATGTTTTGGTTTCTGGCCCATAGTGCGATGCATCGACAAATATCGATTTAAGTTTCGATGCGTCGATGCGAGGAAAAACATTATGTATTTGTGTCACTGAAATCCCTTCATTTATGCTCATATACCCGCAGTAGCGTATGTAACGTATACATCCCGTAGCACCATATGTAGTCATTTAACTCGACGCCTTAACTTAAAAGTCATATTATTTAAAAGTACATAATTAAATATTATCGTGGACGATTTTTCCACAGTATTCCTTACGTACATATATATGTATATTATCTTCTTCATATATATATAATAATTTTAGAATGAATGTCGAGTTTGCCAATAAAAATTGTAAAAATGGAATTTTAGTTTCTCAAATCATAATAATCTTTTACTCAATGCAATTTTTTTTACATTTGGTGGCCCACTAGTTTTATTACACTAGATTCTTTCGTTTTGGCAAGAAGAACCTCCCCACCACTTAATTGTAATATAACATTTTGAAGTATCTAAAATTATTAAAATTAAAAAAATCGTAAAATTTCAAAAATCACAAAATAGCTGCGACAGATATTTTGCATGCTGCCTTTTTTTTAAATTTAAAATTAAGATTTTTAGTGGAACGAATTTCAAATTTATATAGAAAAGTATTGAATTTTACCCAGGATTACCATTTCGGAGATATAGCGATTCAAAATTGTAGTAAAAGGTGTGTACTCCTTAATATGCAATTCATAAATTTGTACAGAAACTTTTTGTATGTACACTCTTCTTAAGTGCTCATAACTTCTACATTTATTATTCAATTTAGATGAGCAGAGCGTTGTTGTATTAATGAAGAATCGTGCTTTGACGTGTAAGAATCCAAAAGAGAACAGAGTTTTTCATGTTCATATTTTTGCCGAACCGGGGGGGCTTACCGGGGAAACCACGTTTAAAAACGAGCTAAATACATTAACCCACAAGTACAGTGTAAATTGTGCATATTATGGAGAACACAATATTTTGAATCGCTATATCTCATAAATGGTAATTCTCCGGAAGAAAAATGTTATAACGGTTTCTATAGATAATTGAATGATATTTACTTTCGTCTCCCCTATTTTGGTGACAAACCTTACCGTTTAGCTGAAAATTTAAAAAAAAAACGCTTTATGTAACCTTTGACCTTGAATACAATTTTTTTTTTTGCAGACGTTAGATCGATGGAGACTTTTGACATTTCTTTCATAATGGTGTTCACAACACTCGTACCAATTTTCAGCTTTATGCGAATTATTGTAACCTTGAATGTGTACCATTACGGGGCCCTAAAAAATAACTCGTGGGATTTGCTCATATAGTGTAAATATTGTGTCGATTTAAGCGGTTATTTCATTTGGCCACAGTAATTTTTCTTTCGTTGCTTTGGGGATAAACCTTCTCAACTGCCTTTGAATGTCAGGGTTGGTTCAAGAGCTTCCTATGCAGTTTCCTATGCAGTTTCCAAATAGAAGCTTCTAATGAAACCGCTCAACCTGGGAGCGTTTGCTTATTAGCAATCTTCAAATTGCCGACTGGGTATTTACATACATATATGCTACATAGGTACATACANCTCGCACCTCGTCGCTAACAGTGATCATCTATAAATGCACATACATACATACATATGTATGTGTTTATATTGTCATCACAACAAAAGGATCTAAATGACATTTTTCAAGCTAATTTTTCCACCAGATCGTTTGGAGGCGCATTTTCAAACCAAAGCTTAAAGCGATATCATTATGTATAACAAAATGGGTTTAATTAGCTTTTTATGGATAATGACCAAAATATTTCATATAGACATTTCAAAATTTTTATTTTTCTACGTAAATATAAAAATTCCACTTATGGTTTTCTTTTTTAATAAAGAATACAATAGTTTTACATATTTATGTATATACAAGTGTCCCATGAGGCGTAGTTGTATTTTTCTAAACTTTGGCAAAATATTTAGCTATGCAATGAAATGCACATAGATATATGTATCTATGTAAATATCTATGCACATATGAAAGCATGTGACACATATGTACTGATGTATTCAAAGGTATATACATACATAAGTACAAACATTTGGCTGTTCGATTATTCGCCTTTTTGTCCAAGCTGGTTTTCGAGTTGTTTAATTGATTACTGTTTGGCAAAAAACGGTTCCCGATTTCGAAATTAAGAAAAAATCGGACAAGGCGGTTTTCTTTTACAAAATTTTAATTTAGTGAAAATTGATATGCTGGTATGAAGTCATGACATTAAAGATAGCTTTTATTGAGAAAAGAGCAAAGCACAATAAGTACAAAGTTTTTTTGTAGCAAAAGTAATGCAAACAAATTTCAGTGAAAAATTCACGTTTGGTATTTTTTTAACTTCTTTTAATACTTTATTGCATTTTTTCTGACTTTTTTTCGGATTTGACTAGTGCTCTTTCACGCGAAGCCGAGTGTTTAGATGTGCCTACTGCCACAACATCATAAAAAGTTGTTTCAAATAGCGGTCGCCCCTCGGTAGACAACACGAACTGGAGAAGAAGCTTGGCCAAACATGTAGAAAAATTTTTAAGCGGCAAACATTAATTTATTGGAATCAAATATAGTCCTGTTATCCTGTTATGATCCTATTCATCTTCAAATTACCTAGGATATAATTTCAAAACTATTTAGGCCTTTCCCTTAAACTGGAAAAAAAAACCTAAGATTTGTATAAAATAAAAAAGTCTGTTTGTTTGATAAAAAAAAATCCGGTTTATTCGATATTGGAAAAATCAAGATATCAAAAAGCCGCCATTAGATATCCAACACACCGGTGGAAACCGTTTTGTATAAACCGAGTCAATCACCCTATTAAATATATTTAGTTACATACATATGTATTTATAACTCAGCTCTATTCTACAATATTATCTACGCATTACACATTAGGGATGTTTCGAATGCCATATTTTTCGAATGCGAATGTAGCAATAACATTAAAAAAGCTATAATCAAATCAAGTCATCGTTTTTATTGCTTAAAAATTTCGTAAATTATTAGAACATTGACCGATTGCTTAACCTAAACAGTGTTCTAATCTAGTAGTCAAAGTTAAAAAGGTTCGTATATAAGGCCGGCTTCACTGAACAATCAATTCGTCGTATTTTAGTTTAGTTTTCTACCAATCGCGAGGGTTTTCATCGCGATAAGCTCATTTTTCTTTAATATAGGCCTTCAATTGAGCTTCATTTTACATTTTTGATGCGAATGCGAATGTCGAATGCGAATGTGTAAAATGAAGCGAATCATTCGCATAACGAATGCGAATGCAAATATTCGCAACATCCCTGTTACACAAGCACTTACATATGTACATATGTAGTATGTTGGTACAGTTGATTTTTTTGCACTTAAATAGTTTTAGTACGTTCCACTAGTCATTGCGTTCTGTTACAAGCAACTGAAATTTAAAATTCAACTCGTTCCCCGCAAGTGCATGCATACATATGTACATCCAT
>NW_016186118.1:0-4716 GCF_001687245.7 Rhagoletis zephyria | reverse complement strand
AGCGAATTGAAATTCAGTTTATACATATGTTTTGAATCGCGGCGAAATGGATTAAAGCGACTTATGCATGCGTATAAACGTAGTATATGTTAAGTAACTGCAACGAAGCGACCAGAGGCGCCTATTGAATACCCGCTTAGTCTAGCTACTAAGCGCTGAAACATACATACAAACGTTTGTAAAAAAAACTAGCAACAAATGTTCTTAATTTCAAGGCGCCTTAATCCTCCTACTCAAGTGTGGCTTCCGTGCGTTGCCTGCAGAATTCCGTTGAAAGCAAAGAAGAGTGGCAGTTGGAAAAAACTTTGCTGCAAACAAGTCGCCGCCACAAACTCGCTTTTTGGGAATTTTAAGCGAACTCTNAAAAAAAAAACAATAAAAATGAAGAAAACACAAACAAATCTGCTTTACTTGCTTGGTTTCCTGTTTCGCGTGCGCTACCAAAATCGGCAGATGAAACCAAATTGCTTTTGACCAACTTTGTTTAGCGCTTTGCTTCGCGAATATTCAGCCGACAGGTACTTACATAGAGCTGTAGTGTGATTCATGAAGAGAACGCCATCGAGCCATTCATTGCCTTTTTGGCGAGGTAATTTTGTGTGTTTGCTTGGTATTTCATATTTGGAAATCGATTTTGGTTTCAACCATTTTTTTCTGGGATTTTTCACTTAGCGACAGCAAACGGACTTGCCTTGTGGTGTGTTATGAATTCTTGGAAAAGTAAATGTTGTGGCAAAGAAAAATGCGGTTGGTAAAGGGTGCGCCTGCGTTTGTTATGTGTAATGTGGTAACATTTTTTTGTTTTTTTTTTTTTCATTTTAATTTTTACAACTCTCAAAACTTGCTTTTCACATGCCATTTGTGTGTGCGTCGAGCTGTCATTTGGCACGCGATATTAAACTAAAGTGCACATGGGCCGAGCCTTGAAAAAGTTATTGCCTTCACTGGCACGCGTGAATGTGAAAGGAGTAGTCATGACATACTGTAATAACTTTTTTTTGTTTTTTTTTTTGTTGGAAATTGTCACACGACAATGTTGGTACAATGTACTTACATGTTTGTAGCTACAGTGGCGGTCAAAAATGAATGCATGGTGTGCCGTTTTTAATATTGGAAATGTTTTTCAAGCTAAAATTTTCTTGATATTTTTTTATAAAAATATGGTTCATAATTTAACAAAAGCTATGAAAATCAAACTTTTAAACTTTGTACAGAACTTGGAAAAATTGCACAAATTTTTATCTAAATTTCGAGCTTTTTAACCAGAATTTTTAGAAATTTGTTGGGTATGCAGTTAACAAGCTTATGAAATTCCAGTAAAATAAGTGCAAGTTTTGAGCGGCAAAAAAAAATCGCATTTCTTTTTAATATTTTTTTTTGCTGACGGCTTTTACGTTTTTTTTTTTTTATAAATAGCGGAATTTAGGAAAACTGGCGTTGACTTTTTCTTATTTTTTTTTGCAAACGGTCTTGCGCATATTCTTCCATAAGAAATTCATGCTTATATGGAAAAAAGTTCAAACGATGTCAACAAAAAAAAAAAAAATTATTAAAAAGCAATGCGATTTTTTAGCCGCTCAAAACTTGCACTTATTTTAAAATTAATTTAAAATTCTGGCCAAAAAGCTCGAAATTTAGAAAAAAATTTTTTCTAAGTTCTATATGAAGTTTGAAAGTAAGATTTATACAGTTTTTGTTAAAGCATAACCACGTTTTTATAAAAGAATATCAAAAAAAATTTAGCTTGAAAAACATTGTAAATATTAAAATCGAAACATGATTTATCCATTTTTGACCGCCACTGTATAAACTAAAACCACAAAACTGGGTCGCTAAGGATCTCTGGCATAGGATCTTGAAACCCTTCGATAGATATTGAACCTATGCGTAAGGTAACAGGTATACCAGTTAATATTGCATATTTTTATGGTGAAAAAAGTTGTAGTCCATGGATTTTAAACAGTTTCTTCTACATCCCCGGAAACTTAAAGCCGAGATATCAGTTAGGAGATCCAGAACCCTCAGACCCAAGAGTTGAAAGACCTATCTACTTTTTGGTGTGAATAGCTGGCGAGGCTTTGCAAAGATGAAAAGCGTTCTACTCTCGGCCCAAACCATTAAAACTTGCATCATTCCAACTCTGGTATTTTACCCAAAATACATTTATGTTGCTTGCTTTCGTGAAGAGTGCCGCCATACTTCAGTCTTCCCCCTTACACCTGTTCATAAAATTAGCCAATACATTTACGTAGTATTTGCAGGAGTCAATCACAAATCAACAATGAAGTGTGCAAATTCTAAAAGCAAATAAGTGTGAGTTATCATTTTTTTTTATTATACGAACATATTAAGCCAAAAAGGCGCTTCAGAAAAGGTTTTTGAACTTTTCGCATGAAAATATATAAATTAATTTTGGTGGCGCTGAAGGCTGCTATTAATAAAAAATAACGACAAAAATATGCAAGTTCCTATTATTTTTTTTTTTACTGCATTCCTCTATGATTTTGTCTCGCAAAATATTTCAGTTTAGTTTAAGCCATTTTCTTTTTTTCATTTGTATGCGAATGCGTTTGTTGACATTTGAGAGCAAATTTTTGGCACGTGATATTGCGTGCCTTTGGCCAATTCATTTGCAGTTTTTCAGCGCTTCTAACCTACATACATACATACATTTTAACGATGGCAAATATTTGTGCAGACAGAAATTCTTTAATAATTGATTGTCATTAAAGCGCTTTCTACAACAATTTGCAAGCAAAAGGATCGCGTAAAAATAGTTGATTTGCAGATTTTTTTTAAAATGCTGCGTTAATCCGCCGTTATTATTTCAGTTAAAATTTATTTGACAGTTGAGTTATATTTATCAATAACTTACAGATTTTAAGAATTTAAAGAGTCTGCAATAATTTTTTTTAAATTTTTTTGCTTTCGCTCATCTCTGTTGTGCACAAATACATTTTTTTTATGCAAATCGCTTAACCAAAAATGAAATATAATACGGCCGGCAACAAGCTTAGCGCGTCGTCGAGTTTGGTGGCAAGAGCCAATAATGCTTATGCAAATAATGGTTGGTGTGCCCATAAAACTAAAAAAAAGTAAAATAAAATCGCCTTTAAGGCTGCTTAAGGCTAATACTTTCTCAGACACGCTTAGTAACTTATTTAATAGCATTTCTTATTTGTTCTAGAAATTCGGTTTTTTACCGCTTGTTTTGTTTACTTTGTTTTGTTTTGTTTTAGCCATCTATCAATCTTTGATTATTAGCATTCAAATCGTTATTTGCTTATATCAAAGTTTAGCTAATACTCCTACTGCTACTGGCATTCGCTATCGACAATTCGGAAGATATTTCTTTTTGCAAAAATTTTTCATTCATCCTAAGTATGTAATTGGTTTATTAGTTAGTTGAGAAATGAGAAAATGAGGTCGTACAACTTTTTTTACGTTTTAATTACATATAGAAAAGAATATTTTTTGATTTTCTCTTCAGGAGACTTTCACTAAGAGTACCAAATTGTCTATTTAACATTTTTTTAATAGTAACTATTTTTTATAGGTCCCCAAAACCCAAAAAAAAATGAAAAGGGAGGACCCCTAAAAAATCGTTATTATTAAAGAAAGCTAAAATAAACAGTGGGTATTATTATTGGATGACTCCTGTAGAGGAATAGAGTTTTCCGTTCGAGGAATTGTTTTTTTTTTTTTATATAAAGTACATGGAACATTTTGAGCGCTTTTAGCGACCTATAAATACTTTTTGATTTCAAAAAAAAAACAGTGGTATACTTTTTTCGAAATAGACCAATCCTAGAGGGTAAGAGCACTAACATTCGGGCTTTACCTTTTCACATGCATTTTTGGACCACCCTAATGTACATATTATGTAAGTATTCTGGAAACGCTAACGAGTTGGCGCTAGAAGGATCTTTAACAGTCTTTTTAGAACCGAAAAAATTTCGGTCCTTTTCGAGAGCTATTCTTACTCAGTGGAGCCAATCTGAATGCGGCAGGGGTACCAAGATAGGCCAGACTCTTCAAATACCCTTTCAACATTATTCTATTATATAAAAACAACATCAGGCTACTCTCTGGGCACCTTAGTGTTCGCAATCGACTGCGGTTTCACTTGCAGTGAATAAGTGCGATCTCAGAGTCAGAATGCCTGCTCAGTCTGTGAGGCAATGATACTTCAAAACACATTCTCTGTGACCGTTTGGCCTGGTCCAGACAAAGATTAGTTCATTTTATATCAGCAATGATCGAACTTTTTTCAAATAAAGAATACTGGGCTAGGGAACTTTTTAGAGGTATAAAAGATCGTTCTCTTAAAAAAAATCGGTAAATATCATTTTCTCAATAACCTTTCAAACTCAATCTCCGCATTCGGTCATGAAAATCTCCTCGAACTAGTTAATGCTGTCACAAACGCTTATCAACATTTATTTATAGTAAGAAAAAATACATACAAACGCGGCCGTGTCGTCCGTGAACTCACATCTCAAGCCAAGCCACTTCTGCCTACATACAATAAAGCAGTGGTGGCCACACTTAAATCATCACTTATTGTGCTAGCGTGTGAAGCAACAGCACGAAGCAGCATTTTATAGGCCAACTTTGCGAGCTTGTAAAATCTAAAAGTGCCCACCACTGATCTATACACATGCGCATTTTAGAATTTCTAACATTAACGTTACCTTCTCAGCAGCCGCAGTCATA
>NW_016186117.1:0-4717 GCF_001687245.7 Rhagoletis zephyria | reverse complement strand
CTTCGTATATGTGCTGCATTTAGAAGGACAATTGAGTGATGTCAGTTTGCTACATACTGAGGACACATACAACAACAGTGAAAGGGACGCATAAGGAAATTTCCCATTAATTTCAATTAATCACAAACACCAGGCGAATGCAAAAAAAAATTAACAAAAACGAGGCACATTTTTTCCTATGTTTTTTTTCTTGCAACATTTCTTTGTTGTCAGTTTGACATGCGGTGGTAGCCAAAACAAAACTTCTTTCAATATTACTTGAAAGATGGGACCGAATTTCATTTGTATGTCGTCCAGCGCCTTGACTTTGCGAAACTTTCAACAAGCGGCAAACTCTATTCTGGTTACTTTCGTGCAATTGTTTCTTTCACCTTTCTTTAATTTTATTTTCCCACTTTTAACATCCAATACAAAGCTTTACTTATCACTTAAACTTATCCCAGTGGCTTTTGATTGCCTGCGAAAAAATAGCTCCAAAACACAGAAGCAATTTAATTTTTCTTCGATTTTACTTTTTACCTACGAAAAAATAGAATTTCCTTTTTGCAACGTTCCATTGCCAGAAAATAGTATCAACGCATTGTCGAAAAGAAATTTGCCAACCAAAAGCAAAGCCAACAAAGCAAAAGTAAATCTCCCAGCTTAGTTTGCTGTCTGCGTTTTTTGTGAAAATCTTTTTTTCCCGATTTTCGGCTACTTACAAATAAATATTTCTTTCGTATGCCTTTCTCCTTTTTGCGGCTTTTCTATTAAGTACATTTCAGCCACTGGCTGTCAGTCAGCTCGCAGCTTCGGTAATCCTGAACAGCGTGTTTCGTTCATATTTGAGTGCTTCTTGCTTGTGCAAAGGATCAGCATGTGTGCATGAAAATCTATGGAAGTTTTCGATGTAGCCTACGGTCCTTCCATACAACAAACACTCGCAGTGCTGTTCTTATTACCCTCGTTACCTTTTTCGTTTTGTTGTTTGAATGTTATGCGTATTTTTGTATTTTGATGTATTGAATTAATTTTTTAACCATGCGTATCCTGTTGATTCAATATTCCATGCCACGTAACATCTACAATTTGTCTCTTTTTTTTTTTTATGCAGTGCATACAAAAGGTATTATCGATCTACATACATATATATGTACATATTGTTGCCTTCGCTGGATGTATTCGTTTGGTTATTTTTGGTTTTGTTATCCTTGGACAAAGACGCATGTGTGCATACATTTAAAGATTTCTTCAATCTGTGGAACATACTCATGGGTTACTTGTAAATTTTATGATGACAGTGTTTATATCATAAGTGTGTTTTTTAATTATATTTAGAAGTGCCTGGTTGTTAGATATTTCAGGCAAAAGGTGGGTTGTGATCTATGAATGTAATGGTTTATAATTCCAGCAGAGATAGTTACAGGCCGCACAGAGAGACCGCACAGGCCTAAGGATAGGATTTGGAAGACATATCCCTGCACATCTTTAAAACTTTATAGTATTTTGGCGAATACTGGTAAACCCTATAATGGAGTTTTCTTTAAGATATCTAACCTAAGTTCTCAAATAAATAGGTTAGGTTAGGTATGCTGGCCCGCTACTGCGTGGCTTCGCAGAGGCCATTAACGCCCATAGCGTTACCAGATAAACTGCGACCACTTTGGATAGCTATGTAATCACTGCGTATCAGGAGCAATGTTGAAGAACATCGCGGTTCCCTTGGCAAACTGAAACACCATATTTTTACCCTACCTTGGCGGCGGTTCACAGATTAGGTAGAAAACGTGCTCTAAGCAAGCTTACTCGCAGTGTGTTATGGGCCGGACACTCGCAGAGGATGTGCTACACGGCCTTTTCTTTCGTTCTGCATATTCTACAGATCTGATCGTTAGTCAAGGCTTGTTTAAAGGCGTGCGATGCCAGCAGGCAATGTGCAGTTAGAACACCCACGAGTAGCCTACCGTCCTCCCTCTTGAGGGAAAGGGAGAAATTTCGTGAGCTTCATGTCATACGCTCTGCATATAACTCCGGACACCTTCCAGCCTTGTGTTTTGCTCCACACCTTCAGCGAGAAATCGGCACCTCCTCCCTCTATCAGCATGGTTTCTGACAAAGCACCTTCTTTGGCAACCTTGAAGCTTCCTCTTTGCCCGCGACACCGATGTGCCTCGGAATCCAGTAGAGATTTACATCACTATTGGTAGATGGAGCCACATTTCTAGAGCAAGTGTTGTGGGATAGTAGCGCCTTTATCGCAGCCTGACTACCTATATAGAGATCCAGCTTATTTGCTGGATTGCTGTTCAATAGTTATGCCACCGTCCTTAGGACCAATTTCTCCGCCTGGAAAATGCTGCAGTAGTTTGGCCGCTTATAAGATTTGTTGAGGCCGAGCTCCGCGCATACGTCCGCCTCCCCTATGTCCTTCTCCATCTTCGAGTCTTTATAGACATTCACCGAGCCAACAGACCTCGTGCCCTCACGCCAGCCTTCAACCTATATGGTGGCTTCGAAGTTCTTCCAAAGTTCGAAGTTCGCTCCAAAGAGCGGATCTGGGATCACATAGTCAGCCGTCCGGATGTCTATATCCACGTATCCTCTGGGTAACTACCAAAATCCGGTTGGGAGCGAGCTAGGTTTAAGAAAGCGACAAACCTCACGTGCGCTAAGCTTGGCGTTCGCTACGTAGAAAACCACTCCAATGAAGGACTTATAAAATGGACTCAAAATTCTGTCTGAGTCGTAAGTCGGTGTTAAGTATTCCAAGTCAGACCTGTCCAACTCCAGCGCCATGCTTTTCAAAGCTATTGTAAACAAATCGGGAATATCTAGGTACAAGATATTTGACTAGGCTATTCTTAAGACGCCAGAAAAACCTCTCCGTAGACGCTCATCAAAGATGATACAAGGAAATAACACAGTCCCACAAACAAAGTGTGATTTGTCAGAGATGTGTTTTGGTGCCCTGAACACGAATCTGAAATCCGTTTCGCTCCATCCAGTCAAGATTTTTTCCTAACACCAAAAACCATGGCGGATATTCTATGATTCACTTAAAAACAAGAAACTGTTAAGGATTGTTCAAAACGATATTCGCCATTTTATCTTCCGAAATTAATCCAATATAATCAATGTGCCACGTACCTACATACATACATATGAGTGGATTGCTCACCTTTCTTGTTTTCCTTTGGCTGGGATGGTTGTTGTTAGCCAATATTACAATTTATTTAGGTAATTCCTTTAGTTTTCTCCTAAAGGCGCTATTTTTATTGCTGTTGTTAATGTTGGCATGTTCTGCGGGTATTCAATGTCAAATGTGTTGCGGTTTTTTCTGCAAGCACTTTTTCAGTGTATGTAGCTACCTTTTTATACAATCTCCTAAAGGCCACTTTATTGCTGGCACCTTTTGGCATTTGTTTACCTTTCGTTTTGTTATTGCGGTAAAAAAAAAAACAATACATATAAATATTTCCTTTTGCCTGCATTCCTACTAACAGTGTACATGTGTAAGTATTTATACACATTGACAAGTTTCACATCAATATGTTTATCCTAAAGTGATTTTTTCTTTTTGGTTAAAGGCTCATATGTATATACATACAAACGTACTACATACCTGTATGTGCATACCTATTGGTCTTGCATGTGATTACCGTGGGAAATTGATAGGTCTACCTTTCAAATATATTTTGTTTTTTGTTGCTAAATTTCGTACTTCATCGTACCACCTTTATTTACTTTTGGCCAAATATTTTTTTTTTTTAGTTTCTATTATGTAACTTGGCATTTCTTATTTTTTCCTTTTATGCTCTGTTTGTTTTGGACACATTTATGTACAAAGGCACATGCGTCCATACATATGCATAAGTACAACACCGTTGTATTTAACATTTTGTTAGCTAAATTAGGGTTTCTTGAGTGAAAACACTGTCGCTGTCAAAAGGGTTATCAATATTTTTTGGAAGACGTTAAATAGCTGAGGATAAGCTGTATTTATACCTGCTGAGCTCATGTGTTTAGAGGATACATGGTGATTTTTTGTAAAGCCAAGGTCTAAGCTTTATTAAAATAAGAAATTAAAATAAATCATCGCTCTAAAAAGCTTCATAAACGACCTTGTGGGAGTAGGGAGTGGTAGTGGGGAACTGAAATTGGATTTCTTCCCAATTTCAAACATTTCCCAAGCATTCGAGTTATTCGAATTTTCTCAAGTTTTCATTTTTTTTTTTTACTGAAATTTAGAAGTTTGTAAGAATGATAACTCAAATCGAAAAAGATGTTGAATTCAACTTGTATTAGTGTTAATAAATAATTATCCGTATTGCACTTCCTAGGTTTACACTCAAAAATAAATACAAATAAGAAACCTTTTTTTCTCAAAGAAAACCGAGCGACAGTAAATTTTACACACAAAAAAAATATGTATTCGAAAAACTATGTGGAACATATAATAAAACACAGCGTATTTAGTTTTTAACTCTGACTACACGATTTTATTTTAATTGACCTTTAAATTTCAAAAATATAATTAAATAAAAAATTATTTTAAAAATTCAATGCAAGGTATATAGAAATATAGGTATCAAATAAAAGAGAAAATTCTGTAGAATTACAAAAGATAAATTTTTTTGGTACAAAGGGATGAATTGATATAGAAAATGTCCTTTAAAAATTTTGTCCTTGACCTAATATCCTTGAAAATTTGAATTTTTTATTTTTGTGCATAGACCAT
>NW_016186116.1:4466-4717 GCF_001687245.7 Rhagoletis zephyria | reverse complement strand
CATTGACGATTGTTGCCTATTTCTCATGTTTTGCATGGTGGGTATATTTGCATATGTGTACATACATATGTGCGTATACAACATTTATATAGGCTGGTTGTTAGTCAATTCAAATTTCGAAATTTTTCAAAAAATGTTCAATATACATACATACATATTAGAGCTCTCGATTTTGTTCGCACATTTTCAAACAGCCCGGGTATATGAGCAGCGAGTACTCGCACACTTGTTCAATGCTCATTACTCGAAAA
>NW_016186116.1:0-4436 GCF_001687245.7 Rhagoletis zephyria | reverse complement strand
AATTTATTTAACATGAATTAGAAAGCAGCTGCTGACAAATACAATTTACAAATTTTCTTTTGTTTGTGAAATTATTCAAAAACTCGAAAATTTTGAACAAACATTTGAGCAGTTGAGCAATGAACGAGTTTCGAGCGAGTATATATAAATAGTCGTTCCTAAAAGTGAAATCCAAAACCTCACAAGTTAACTTTTGAAAAAAAAGGTGGAAACAGGTTATCAAAATACGGCAACGATATATGGTAGTTATATTTCTAAAAGTTTCAGCCATTGGCATTGCGTTAGGAAATTTTCGAAATCTTACTAAAACTACCCAATAAAGCACAGAAAACTTAGCTGATTATAATCACAATAAAGCTCCAATTCTATAAAATCCTAAGGTAGTGGTGCTGCAATAGTAGTGGTCATAATTCGTTAAAACTTTACTCCAATAAGACTACTTCATGATAGTTTTAAAAATTAAATCGCTGTTTCTTAACTGACTAATTATTTTTAGAAACCGGGCTCTTAGTACCGGTTACTAGTTTTCATAAAAGCGGAAAGATCATGCCCATATTTTGTATTATGGTAATTTCAAGAATGAAATTGGTTTTTGTACCGGTTACCAATTTCAAAAAAATCAAATTTGGTCATGCCCATTTTTAGTTAAAAAAATACATATATATTTTTCGTAAAGATTTCTTTTTCCAATAATTTTTAAAGAAGTCTGTACTAAGGGAAGTTGGCGTGGTTTTTAACTAACTTCACAATTTTCCAACACACTGCATACTAACACCATGAACAATATGTACATATGTATGTGTACCAAGTTTAGAACGATTTTTGAGATACAAAAAATCTATTATTACTGGGAGTGGCTAGGCTAATTTCCAAATTATTTTACAATCCAAGTTTCTTACAAAAATATTAATTCATACATCATAGTTTTAACACATTTTAAAAGCTCTGTTTTCCGTTTCCGTTCTTAATTACCCTTATATGAGAATTTATTTGCTATTGTCCGATTTTTCCCATTTCATCAACCTCACCCATTCAATGATTCGATATTTAATTTAAACAAAATAATAAGACCATTTGTTAAGCAAATGGTCAAATTTGTTTCGTGGTGGGACCCCTCCGCTTTTTGCGATAAAATGAAATTTTTCGAAATTGGTAACCGGAATAAAAAACAACGCTTTTATAACCATAATACGATTTGTAACCATAATAAAAAAATTGGCATTACCACGCCGCTTTTCTCAAAATTAGTAACCGGTACTAAAATTAGAAACCGGTTACCGGTCAAAAAAAAACAATTTCATTTTTGAAATCACGTGACCTTACTCTTGTATGAGTATAGTTTCTTTACAGTTGTTCCTTTGTGTTCAGTGATAAAAGTAGCGATGCGGTAATTGTCGTTTAGCTTTAATCAAAAAATCAAATTGAGAGATACTACATTTTCTTATTTGGATTGAACAACTGTTCTGAACGAAATAGGATATAAGCTTTAACCTGATGTTTAGCAAATATTTTAAGTTTTCAGAACACTACAATACGTCTCTGGTAAAAATTTTGGTTCAAGGTGCTCGGATATCAGATTTGGTTTTAATTTACAATACCAAATTTTTCAAATTTTCTCATTTTCAGGTGAAGAAAGTACTACATACAAAATGTCAAAAACACATATGAATGTGTACATATGTATTTATGTACCTATGATGTACGAGGGAGGCACGCAATCCGAAAAACTGAAATTAAATATTTCTTAATGCTTATGTACCTATGTAGATTATGCAGCTCACACATATCTACTTACAAGCAGGTGTTTTTGTATGCATATACGTATGTACGTATTTAACTGTGTGTGTGTATTGGTCAATGAACGAAAAAAATAAAAGAAAATATGGCTGTAGCAACTCGAATTGGTATGCAAGGAAATTAATATACATATGTACATATAGATTTATGTATGTACATTAGGGTGGCCAAAAATCTTTTTTCCACCTTTTCCCTGCCACTGAAGAATATCGACAACAATTAGAACCGCATTTGTTGAGTTTGAAATTTTTGGCCATTATCCATCCCAAAAGTACTCAGAACTCGATTCTCAACAGGATCGACAGTAGGCGATTAAAGTAGCGATATTGAGTACTGCAAAGTACCCAGTACTCACAAAAGAACTCGAAAATACTCAGTACCCACAAAAGAACTCAAAAGTACTCAGTACTTAAAAATACTCTGTTCACTCAGGATCTATTCAAATTACTCAGTATTAAGTGACGAATAGATCCTTAAAAGTTTTGAGTTTTATTTTGTTTTTACTGGTATTCAGAAATAATTGTACTCAATTTGGGGTTTCAATAGTTTTCAAGTACAATACTCGTACCCAGTAAAGTTAGCCATTGATTACACGTAATTTGGGATTAATATTTTAATCTGAATAAAGTACTGCCAGTTTGTGACATTTATACACTAAGTATTGAAATCTTACAAACATGTGTATACTTAATGAAAGTACTCAGTACTCTCAAAAAAAAAAACGATCCTTTAAAGTATGAATACTAAATAACTCGATCCTCAAAAGTACTCGATCCTTCCCAACACTAGTAAATATCTAACTTACAGCTTAGCACAGCATTCGGTGATTCAGTTACATATACCGCATATATATGACCAAATCTCACGAGTTTTTTTTGTTTAGTTGTCACTCGTCAGAAAAAAAAACACGCTAAAGCAATCTCTTTACATGTATGTATGTCAATCAATGGAGTTCCAGAAACAGGCACAATAAAAGATAGATCAAGTAAATATTTGAACAATTTTAGCTTAAAACTGTTATTTAGGCGTACAAGTACCGAAATTATTCATTTTTTCATTGTCAGTCGAAAAAATCATAATTGTTCTTTTTTATAACTCTGGAAAGTTTTCAAATAAAATGTTCACATTAGAGACAATGGACGTTGGCGTCAAATACAACATATGTATCTATGAAAATTCAAGAGTGTGCATCCAAATTAAAAAAACTATTAGCATGTAGAATATCTGCATATTTTGATTTGTTTTTTAATTTCACGCTTTTTTTTTAATTTCAATAATTTAAGATACTTCAAAATCTTAAAATCAAACGGTGAGTAAAAGAGACTATGATTTGAGAAACGAAAATTCCATTTTTAGAATTTTTATTTGCAAACTCGAAATTCATTCCAAAATTGTTATATATGTATGTACCTGAAGAAATTAATATATATATATGCATAAGGAATACTGTGTAAAAATCTTTCACGCCAATATTTAATTACTTTTAAATAATAGGACTTTTAAGTTTAGGCGTGCGAGTAAACGTGGTAGCTGTAATGTATGGTGCCACGGGGCGTATACGTTACATACACAACTATTGATATTTTAGCTCTGATCCAGTACTCCATGAACTTACAGGATTTTACACGAACTTGCAGGAAGTTACAGGAAAATGTTCCCATACTACAAAATCCTCCAATATCCTGTAAATGAGAGCGAATTTTGGAGAGTTGTGTAGAGAATGAAGTTGCAAGATTTTGCCCCAACTTTTTCTTCTGGTAAAATCATGAAAAGTGTCAAGAAAAATTTTTTTTTGTTCCCGTACTTTTTGTTGTTACTCACTTTTTACTCTCACTTCAGAGAGTAATTTTGCTGTTTGACAGTTTTACAGGATTTTACACGAAAAGTATTGGATCAGAGCTATTATCACGAGTTGTTATTTTTACTTTTTTCTTGTTCTCTTGTACTTCTTCTTGTTCTTTACGCAAAAGGGAAGATAGTGCATTGCCTAAGAGAAGTGTGCAACCATTGGCGACCAAAAACTCGTTTTTGTCGAAAAATGTAACAACTCGTGCGATTTGCTCGTATATGTAAATAGGTTAGGTTAGAAATTAAGCATTCATTGAATTCAACTTTCTTAATCTTTTCGGGATCATTACGCGACTTTATCCTATCCACTTCAGAAATAGTTCACGACTATTTCAGGATCATTTCTTGACTAGTTTTGAACCAACCCGAAATGATCCTAAACTAGGCCCATAATTTCCCTGAAGCAGTTCTAATGTTGTTTTGAAAAAGTCGCGAACTTGCCCCGAAAAGGCCTCGAACCAGTTTCGAAACGATCTCAAAATGATACCGAACTAGTCCCGAACAAGTCCCGAAATAGTTCTGTAAGAGTCATGAACAGGTCCCGAAATGGTCTCGAAATTAACCAAAACTAGAAGCGAAATGGGCCGAGACTAGTCGTGAACTAGCCCCGGAATGGTCCTGAGATAGTCCGAATTAGTCCAGGAGCAAATACTAATTTTCTGCTAGGTTAAGACAAATTTCAGCCACAACGAGAGCTAAGATGTTTACACACCAAAAATACGGATATTCTTGTTCTAATATTTCTATCTTATTACATTAAACGAGCAATTCTTGTATATATATATATATAT
>NW_016186115.1:0-4718 GCF_001687245.7 Rhagoletis zephyria | reverse complement strand
ATTAAAGTTAAGTAACTAATGTTTATTATTGACTACTTGTTATTCTGAATACTGCTTAACAATAAAAATACACTTTTATAAAGTATAAAAAATGGTCAAATTATCAAGCTAGCACAATTTAATAATAACGGTTTTTGTGTTAAAAATGCTAGGAATGCATCCCCTCCCTTTTTTTATTTACTCTTTTTTCAATTGAGCAGTTTGTTTACCATTTGGCAAAATTTAGTTTTCAATCAATTTTTGCTGAATGATTTTGTACACTTAAATTTAAGCATGTCTAATGAACTTTCTAAAATAACGCATCTTTATCCTTATTTGGAAAGTCAACATGTAACTTTAGAAGAGTGTTTTAATAAGAACAATGATTCATCAAACCAATTTAACTGTCGGTTTTGTGAGAAAAGCATCAAATTCAACAAAACTTCGGATCAAGAGGCATCTAAACACTTGACTCGATGTAAAGAGTTTTTGAAAATCTATAACAATCACTCAGTCATTCTTCGTCAGCATCTCGGTCTATCAACAATTCTTCAAGACAAGCAATTGATTCAATTTACTTTTGCATCACCTGCAAAAATTTTTGTTCACAAAAGGACTGGCTCAATAGTCATTTCGCAAAACAATCTTGATGATCCTGATGATGTTTGGGAAGAGTTAACTGGGCGAGCTGTGAAGAAGATGTCATTTTTAAATCTTGAATGCACTAGAGAATTTACAAAATTAAGTTCTTTGTCAACTACTGATACTTCTCCAGCGCAAAAAACAGGACAATCAAGTTTGTCTACTTTAGTAAAAGAATTGCCTAAGCAACTCAAGCCTAACATACTAAAGAAGTTTTCTGAAGTCGATTTTTTGGTGGAAAATAAACAAAAGCTTAATGCAAATGATGGTAAACTTATTTATAAATGATTAAAACTGTAATTTGACAATGAATTTGTACTTTTAGTATTCGAATTGTTTTCTTTTAATGAAACTTGTGATTCTGCAATTTGCAAACTGTGCATCAACTGTAGAATTTTTTATTCTGGAAAACATGGAATGTCTCATTTACAACGTCACTTGTCAACTCAACTACACAAAAACAACCTTGCCGCATTTAAAAACGACGAGATTGATTTTCTGCACACTACTAATTTTCACTTGACCTTTGATGATTACAATAAACTGATTAGCAAATCAGCAGTCAAAGAAGGTAAATTGAATTTCATTAAAGCATGTTTTTAATTAAACTTTATTTTAGGCCTGTGTGCTTATGCTGCAGTCATGACAGGAGTGCCTGGACTAGTAATGGAAAAATTCAATAAGGTGTTTCAACTATACGATAGAAATTTCACTTGCTCTCGATCAAAACTGCATGCTATTGTAAAAGGAACTTTTTTGAAAAAAGCAATTTCTATCATGGAGGACGACTTGAAAGATGTCAAATCAGTTGCCATTTGTTTTGATTCAACGACTATGCGGAATACAAGAATGCTTACAATTTTTGCTAAATTTTACAAGCCAAGCGTAGGCCACATCACCAGATGCATCGACCTACGCCCAATTACTAATGAAAATCATCAAACATTATCTAACTGCATATTAGACGCTGTCCGCAATGCTTCGATTGACACTAACAAAGTGAGTGCACTAATCTCTGACAATGCTCCTGTTAATCTTGGAGGCGTTAATCACGCTTTTGGTGACAACGTGGCAACCCGCCTTCAAGTGCAGTTTGGTCACGAGCTAATGAGAATTGGGTGCCAAGGCCACATCACTAACAATGCACTTAAGAAATCTTTTAAACAACTTAACCCGCTATTTAATGTGAAACGAGCAATTAACAAAACCTTCAGTTATTTCAACCAAAAACCAATTAGACGTGATGAGCTGAGGAAATTAAAAGGAACTCGCGTTTCTTTTGTGAAAAACTTTGTTCCAACTCGCTGGCTTTCGGCATACAATTCTCTTAACAGCCTGCTTCCAAACTTTGAAATTTTGCGTGCATACTTTAGCAGGAAGTGTGAAATTGACGACGAAGATGAATTAAGTGATGATGAAGACGAAGAGAAAAAAGAGAACACAGCGCAAGTTCTAAACGAATTTTATTCTGACAATTTAAACTTTGTTTGGGTTGATGTTCTTGAGCAAATTACATACCAGTACTTTTTGGCAGCAGCAAAAATTCAAGGAGCTGACGTCACTATCATGGAAGGGCTATCGTTACTTGATGAGCTGCTAAAGTTTTGCCAAAATGAAAACCACAAAAGCAGAAATGGGATTCTAGAAAAAACTGCAACAAAAGAAAAGATGGCCAATCTCACAACTGATCAAATTCAAACTTTAGTCAACGGCATAGACGCATTTTTGAAAACAAGCGCTGACTACATTAGAAATTGGCTCAAACCATATGAAGACTTTAAAAACTTTGAATGGATTTTATTTCCAGATGTTACCCGCCGCGGAGTTTTTGAAAACCAGGTCTTGGAGACAATTCAAATTTTAAAAGATCACGGAGTTTTAACAATACCTGAAGATTTAACTAAACTAAAGTATGAAGTTGCATCTGTTACCTTGGCGGCGTTCCATGATGATTTTCCAATTAATTCTACAGCAATCGGAAAGTGGAATTTTATCTTTGACTATGCTTCACGTTCGGGAATATGTCTTTCTATAATGGAAGAAGTAATTGCAGCAATTTTATCACTCTCGCCTTCAAATGCTATTTCAGAACGGATTTTTTCTGAAATCAAGCATTTTTGGACCGATAGAAAATCTACCATTGACTTTTTATCAATTCTCGCTCATTTCATGATCAGATACAACTTAAACTTGACTTTTGACGACTTTTTGGCACTTTTATCAAACGATCAAAACTTTCTTGAAACACTTCGAGCAAATGAAAAATATGAATTTGCAGCTAGATCGGGCTTTTCAGATGAAACAGATGGAAACGAAAGTTTAATTACAAAATACTTTAAAAAAGAAATTTTGGAAACAGAAATTGTATTCGAAGATGATGCTATATATTTGTAATTAAGATTATTTTTCAATTTTCTACTTTTTATTCAATAAATAATGCTGTTTGTTTACAACCACAATAGAGTGATTGCGTAATTTTTAAATTTGCCGCGAAAAAAGGAAAGGGAGCACATCTATTGGTGATATTTAAATGTGCCCTCACTTTCACTGGCGTGGTGCTCTCTTTTGAAAAATATGTCTACTTTAATGGAATGCAAAAAATTTTCTGATGATTTTGTAAACATTATCGAAACACGCTTTTAGCAACAACACCTTCAAACTGAATTTTGTTTAGTTATTTAAAAGCTTTTAAAGTATCAACAGTTGTCGTTTTGCACTTAATTTTCCAGGTGCAAGACATCACAATGAAGTGTCTCCTTCGTTTCGATTTGCTTAAAATGAAGGCACTAGCCCTCATTGTGCTAATCACTGCTGCTCAAATTAACACGTTGCTTTGTGAAACTAAGAACTATGACTTGTCCAGTTTTCACAACTACTCCAAATCAGACGAAAGCTCAGCTTATTTTACTTCCAGCAAAATCCCGTTGTTGTGGGTGCCGTCGTCACATGCTTTGCAAACCGGATTTAATTATGTTACCCTGGCCCTAAACATCACTTCTCCATGCGACGCTTTATTGAAACTGAACACTACAGTTCAAAACAAACCAAACTTTGAAACTTCCTTTAAATTCTGCAATCGCCTTTTTCGAGAATCTATTTTGTCAGTGTTTGACGAGTGTCCAGTTGTCGCCAAGCCAGCACTGCACATTAAGACATCTACTTCCACCGATGCTCACAGAGCCGTCAGAATGTTTTTCTTCAATGCTATTGCTCAAATTGCCACAGCAATAACAGCAGTAGTAGCACTGGGAATATCCGTCTTCAATACTGTTCAGATTCACCAACTTCATAGCGAAGTAAACAACTTCAATGAGGAGTTTGAAGGTCAAGTGAAGAAACTTAAAGATTTAAGCGACACTCACTTAAAAATCCTCGATGAAGTTGAAAAGCACATCAAAGCTCTTGCCAAAAAGGTGGACGAAGTTGAGCGAAGCACGGCTGACGCGGAGTTCTTAATTTTCTACAACAACGTGATCAATCAAATTCAACGGACCAGTGATAAACTTAAAAGTTTTATGCACGAGTTTAAAAAAGGTCATGTTTCTTCAAATTTTGAAAGCCTTTTTCCAAACATCGATCTTTGCCCAAATTACACCTGTACTAGCACTGACTATTTCAAAGCAGTTCAATGTGAGCGCACCGAAGATGGCCTGGTACTTTTAAAGATTGACGCAGTTCTCACTGATCCAAAAAGCAAAGTTTTTGAGGCAAAACCGTTTTCATTTTTCTTGCCTAAAAACAATGATCCGCAAACAATTTGTGCTTTTGATTTTCAAGGAGTTCGATATGTTCTTCACAATGGCAATTCAAACTGTGCATCTCCGCTTGTGACTTTTCACCCAACTAAAGAAAATGAAGCTGTTCCCGTATTTGATTACAATTCATGCCCACTATCTAAACCGGAAAATTCGTTTTTTGATTTTACGAGCAACTACAAAATGGTAAGATGTGAAAACATTACCTCTGCTTACAAGTACTCTGGATATAAACTCACAGCCAAACATGTGGCAGTTTATTGCAATGAGCTGATGCTAATTCTTCCTGACCAGAAAATTGCTGTAAACTGCTCAAACCTGATTTATTTTGTTCCACACAAC
>NW_016186113.1:0-4718 GCF_001687245.7 Rhagoletis zephyria | reverse complement strand
CTACGAAGCGCTTAAGTTTTTCAGCCAACAGCTTGTGAAAAAGAACGAATTGAAGGAAGCCCACGGTGCCAAAATGTCTACCACTATTAAATCGAATTGCTCAGAGGCGCCATTGACTGGGCCCAACCGAATCGTCCATTGGCGAGCAATCAACACTTCAGTCCATATGGTCCAGACTTTGTTGTACGCAGCACGGGTTACGATTTCCTACGTGTTGATGCTGGTTTTTATGAACTTTAATTACTGGATCTGTCTCGCTGTAATTTCAGGTTTAAGCTTGGGGTTTTTCGCATTTGGCTGGATGAGGCGTATACATTTTTTTAATGAATGTTGTAATTAAACAAATCAATAAGCGTGAAAAATTTACACAAACGATTACGAGCAGATCACTTGTTTTCATTAAGCTGGCGCATATCATGGATGTTAGATAGTTTAGAGTGAAATCTGTTAGAAATAACTTTTGGTGCAACCACAGCCATCGGATAGGAAAATTAAAGTTCTCCCCATTCAAAGGAAGTTTTCACTAAAGGAACAACAATGGGGTTGAAAAATATTTAAATTTCTTAGCATGTACTTCAGATAGAGGATGGCTGCGGACTCAGAAGTCCATGCATATGAGCAACGTTGTTGACCGACATTCACTAGGGGGAGTCCAAAAACGATTCTTTAACGTCCGGTTCAAGCAGCTCATGACCTCCGGTGTTTACACCAAGTATCTTCTGGGTAGCAATGGAACACCCGCTTATAAGCGAGCTAATTGTGTGAAGGTGAACCCCAACAATGGGTTGTTAAAAATCTTATCAATGAAAGGTAAAATTAGGAAAGCATTTTTGGCCTCTTTGGATCATGCTTTACTAGGAAGTTTTTTACAAGTTAAAATGCCTTTGAGTATTTTATATAGTGTCATCCCTAGATATTACGCCTCCAAATTTAAGTTTGTAGGCGAAAACCGTTAAGACAAAAAGTATGTATTCAATTTATTACTATTTAGTTAACGAATTCTTTACATACCTAAATTGGTGAAATCCCAAAATGAAATCATTATTTTCACCAGTAGCTTGTCTCTGTAACTCTTCTCTACCGATTATTTCTCAACTGGTAGAGAATATACGTCATTCTCTAATACTCATTAGCAGTAGAGAACAGGGCGGCGAATTCATATATCAATTCGCCTTGATAGAGAATTGTTACAGAAACGAGCTACAGAACTCTTACGAAACGTCGAATTACGAACTGATGCTGTCCGCAAATCAAAAAAATGAAAAAAACAAATCGACCATGTTGTGATAGACGGAAGGAACGTTTCCCATGTTTTAGGCGTCCATACGATCGGAGGGCCAAACATTGACTCAAATCACCATCTTGTTGCAGTCAAGATACGCACCCGTCTCTGTGCAGCAAAAATGTGCTTCTAGCATTACAAGGAAAGCTAAACACCGAGAACCAGCAAAAGACGGTCCGTTTCGGACGGTTTGTACTTCAGGTCCTGTACTTCTCCGATCTTCTGGACGATCGTCACATGGCTTGGGCGATAAATTCGTTCAAACCATTAAACTCGCCGGGGACCGATGGCATCATACTTGCGACAGGGTGAGGACGGGCTACATCCCCCAAAGCTTGGAGGGTAGTCAGTGTTGCGTTCATTTCGAAGGCAAGAAAAGGCTCTCATGTTTCCCATAGGGATTTTATACCTCTCAGTCTGTCTTCGATTTTGCTAAAACCGCTAGAGAGATGGATTGACCTGTAATGAAGAAACACGATCTCGGGACCATCTTTCAAGAGCTCAACAGCTTATTGCAAGGTCGGTGGATTCCACCCTGCACACATTGCTAAAGTGGTCAGAGGAAGCCTTCACGCAGTAGCGTCCTTCCTTGATATCGAGGGGGCCTTCAAAAATGTCATTCCAGAAGCAATAGTCAAGTCTATTTATAATATGGGGGTTGAAACCAACCTAATAAGGCTTATCTACAGCTAATTTTGTGACAGAACTGAAGCGGCGGAGTGGGGGAGCGCCTGAACTCAGCGCAGAGACAATAGGGGCACTCCGCAAGGTGGTGTTATCCTTCCCCTGCTCTGCGCTGCTGTTGTGAACGACCTTCTAAAGGAACTGGAAAAAGTGGGATTAGGGTTCGAAATTTCAGACTTTGGTATCGATACCTGAGTATTCATTCTGTCATCGAGCTCATGGTATCGATACTCTAAAAGTATCAGGGAAAAAGTATCGATACTACTCAGTATCGGACTCATTAAAATACGTTTTTTGGGATACTAAAATTATTTTATTCTTCAATCGTGTATCTAAATAGTTATTTCCTGAAATTAAAACAATAGACATTAAAATATTTTATTTCATCGCAGAACTTAATTTCACGTTAGAAGTAACTTTAACCATGATAAAAATATAGTAAGGTAGAACCGCTGAGAGTCACTTTTAAAATTCTTGACGTTTCCAAACAATTTAATTTTTAAATTTACTCACAAACTCACACACACATTTTCATTTTCAATCTCAAGCAACAACAATTTCGAACAATTTCATTTTTTTATTTTCACTTTTATATGATTTTAAAATGTTGGCAAACTTCAAAAAAAAATCATGGCCGACAAATTGAGAGAACGGTTATACCTTGCTATGTTTTTATCATGACTTTAACGTTAAATCTACATACATACATACATACATTTATATATATACTTTCACGAATTTCAAATTTTATTAAGAATTTTTGTAAACTTTGTGGGTATGCATTTTCGTAGCCTATTAAATTTTGTATAATTATGTGCAAGTTTGAATCAAAACCCAACGGTAGTAGGCTACACGTAATGATGAATAGGTTACAAAACTGCATACCCAAAAAGTTTCTAAAAATTTTGCATTTTTGTGAACGTTGCGTAAAGTTTTATGGCCTTATTCATAAAAAATAAAAAAGGTTTATAAACTGAAAAATGTACGAAAATGTCATTTTATTAAGCTCTTTAATCCTATTTTATTTTTTATGAATAAGGCCATTAAACTTTAACTTATTTGGTTTATGTTATGCAACAGACCACACGAAATTTCAGTTTATTTTAAGTGATGGACAAAATTGAATGATAGTAATCCATATAAGCAAAGAATATTAGGTTGTCAATGGAAGAAAAAATTTAAAAAGTGTGTTTTTTAAAAAGTATTCGATACCATGATACAAAAAAGAAGGCAGTTTCATTACAACTATTCTGGATTTATCACTTTCGAAGACATCCCTTTCTTCTACCAAAAGAGTTGTAATGGAGTAAAAAAGCGCAAGATCTATCTTCGTATTTCGAAAAGAGGCCAAAAGGAGTAGTCTTTTCTTGTTACCTTTGAAAGGTCTCTTTGTTTGCTGGTTAATTATATTCAAAATAGTACCTTACATATCCCTCATTTTAACTCAAAAAAGCGAAACTATAGAAAAACGGCTTTAAAGGTTTGAATTTACATATACAAAGTAAAAATGAATTCATATTTTGCCCTGGAGAGATACTGGTAATCGATATAGCTATTTTTATTTAAATCAACATTTGTATTGTTTGGATTATGACACCATTGAAGTAAATGAGCGATATATATACATAATGATTTTTATAGGATTTGTGTTGCTGTTGTTTTTTTTGTAATTAATAATATGTATATACATATAATTTGTATGGGAGATTTTTTCGACTATGCGCGTATAACGCGGAAGCATTCTACGCGTAATTTTGAGCGAATTTGCTGAAGAAACCATGGGTCTAAAATCTATTTGGAGTTTGCCAAATTTCGAAAATAGGTTTCTTAGCATTTTGCTGTGGTGTCGAAAAGAAGTACTTACATTTTGTTTAAAAACATGCTGAAAGGGGGTTTTTTGGTATGGGGAATTCGTTTCAGCACTTATCTTTTTCTTAAAACTTCCACCAGAGGACCTGTGAAAATTTTCCCAATTTTCTTCGAGACCTACTTTCGAAATTTGCCAAACTCCAAATTGATTTTAGATTTTCTCGGTAAATTTGCTTAGAACTACGCGTAGAATCCTCCAAAGCTATACGCGCATAGTCAAAAAAAAAAAAAAAAAACAAAGAATGACTCGCCCTAATAAACAGATATCGTCGTTTAAAGTACAAAACCGCGTAACTGACATTGGCTGCCAAAAATTGGATTTGCTCACTCAAGCTCTTGGCTCGATCCTTATCCATTCCTCCTGAAATATACTAGCCAGAAATGCGATTGCTTTATAAAAAAAAGAACCATTTTGAAATAATTTATGCAACCTCACATACGCGGTTTTTCATTATCTTGATACGCGGTTATGTACTTTAAACGACGACATGTATGTATGCGCGTACAGTATAAGTATGTATACACTTAGGTCTCTTTTTATGCGGTACATCCGTTCCTCAGAAAGCCGTATAAAAAAATTCGCATAAAAAAGTTCTTTACTTTCATACAAAAACAGGGGATGCGTTCCAGCATTTTCAAAAACCGCATAAATTCAGATACTCCATGTAAAAAATTCTAAAAAACCGCATAAAAAATCCAGTGAGACATTATTGAGCAAAAAAACTATTTATTTCCTCACTTCAACACTAATTATTCCATGTAAAACCGAACATTAATGAAATAAATAANACATTATTGAGCAAAAAAACTATTTATTTCCTCACTTCAACACTAATTATTCCATGTAAAACCGAACATTAATGAAATAAATAAAATTTTATCT
>NW_016186112.1:0-4718 GCF_001687245.7 Rhagoletis zephyria | reverse complement strand
TGGTAGTTTGTTGTTGATGTAAATCGGTGGATGGCGCGTAGTCGTCGCAACGTCTGCAGCTTCATTAGTTGACGACGATGTGGTTGTAGCCGGCGTAGTGAGACGAAATGCAACAACGGGCCTACTGAGTGCGATGAGGCAAAAGAGCATGCTCGCGCACAAGCAGAAGAGCGATATTACACGCATGGTTGTTAAATTAATTTAAATTGTAAAATTAGTATTGAGTTCTGAAGAAATATTCGTTGGCGCACTAAATCCGCTGAAAATGCTTTTGCAACTAAAATCTAACAAGCCAGATTTCAAATCAGCTGCAGCACTCAGCACTTCGGTAGCCGTTTAGAATAAAAATAAAAATGAAATTAAATCTAGCGACATGCGATAACCCTTGGCTATAGTAATAATCGACAAGATTGGGCGCTTTGTATTTTAGAGAGTAAACGGAAGGCGTAAGAGAACGAGAACATGTGGAGATCACTCTAATCAAATAATGAGATACACACATATGTGTATGCTTTTTTAGTAACATACTTCCTAGAGCAGTGGTCGGCACACTTCCGCATTCAAACGATTCAATAAGTGAGACTGTGTGCGTTAAATGCACTGCTCAGCTGCCGCTCTTCGTAAACGTGTGAAGCACACATGTGCTCAGTGAGCTATGGCCTGCCGACCACTGTCTTATTAGAGCAACTAAAATTGTTAACTTTTTATTTTTTTTATTCATGAATTTTTCTTTATTTCATTAACACAGTGTCAACAAAACAAAACCACTGAAAATCAATTAGTGAGATTTCTGTGTGAACACAGTATTTTCTATCACCAAATCATTAAATTCAGCATGATTGGCTTGCGGGCTTTCATAGAGAAAGCAGTGAATTAGTAATTTCGTTTAGCCTTTGTGGGCATTATTGTGCGCCTAATTAACTAAATATTGTTAGTGTTAGATATTTATGTGCTTGCATGTGGGCGTATGTGTGTGCAGTAAAACGGAAAAATTGGCACTCGTATGCAAATAATGAAATTATTTCCGCTCAACTATTTAGAGTAAAAAACAAACGATTGAACGATGATTTTTGTCATTTTTCACCCACATGTATGCTCAAAAACCAAATGACTGTTCTAGTCAACGCGGATACTTATGTATGCAAATAGTTTTTACTATATAGATTGTTCCATAATTAGTAACTTATGCCAATCTGGTAATTATTTAAGGAAAACGTTTACAAAAATATTTGTAAATACGGTATGCTTTCATAACATTTGCAACAACAAGTTTTCTGTAGTTAAAATTTAATCGAGTTCATTTAAATCCACAAATTACGTTTTTTAGGAGTTCATCAATTTGATTTACCTTTCCAACCATAATACTACTAATTATTTGATTTTTAAATGCTTTAAATTAACTTGGGTGGATGTATGTACGTATGGCTCTCGCCAGAAAAAAACGCTTAACTAATTAAATGCAAAAGCCAAAGAGGAAATTTAGAGGGACCAAATTTTGGAGGATACTAAAATAGAGGTTACGTACAAAAACTTTGGGATGTTTATAAATAGAATGTTCATTTTAGAGTGTGGCACCAAATTAAAAAAAAAAATGCATAATATCTATCTCTCTTAACTATTTTATAATTTTAGAAACTTTACGATTCTTTTAATTTTTATAATTTAAGGTACTTCAATATGTTAAAATTAAACGGTGAAAATTTTCTGCTTGCCAAAACGAACGACTTTAGTGTATTAAAATCAGTGTGCCACCAAATGAAAAATAATACACTGAGTAAAAGATGATTATGTTTTGAGAAACGAAAATTCTATTTTTATAATTTTTGTGGCATACTATAAGGTCATTCTAAGAAAGTAATACCTAAGTGCTTTAGGAATACTGGGTAAAACTCTATCACACCAATATTGAATTACTTTTAAGTAATATGACTTAATTTGAGGAGCGCGAGTAAACATTTGATGCCTGCGTATGGTATGGTGGTATGGGCGTATACGTTGCATATGCAACAACGAGTATATGAGCACGAGTGGTTATTTTTACTTCTTTTATTATATATTTTTTAAGTTCTAATTTGGATAAAATTTCGCGATGTAATCTTGCTCTTTATGCAAAGCTAAATATAATCAATTTTCTAAGATAAGTGTGCCACTAAAAGATAAAGCATCACTGATAGGTCATATTTTTGCTTTTTCAATAAAAAAACATTTCCTTAGGATTTATAGATGTATATGTAGAAATATACTCGTAAATTGTTCTGTTATTGCATTTAGCCGTAAGTATGTAAATTAGTATGTGCATGCTAATATGCATTTTTACCAATAAAACTAAATATATATAAAGCTAATTCCACCAAAATCCATCTATTGGACAAACAAGTTTTATGAATGTTCAAAATACACAATTTTATCAGAGGTGAACATTAATTTATGTTTATGTTGCCAATCTCAACGCAGTAAACTGAAACACATATTTACATATTACCTTAGCAGATAATTGTATGCTCACGTGCGCTTGCAATTGCAAATATTAGGTCAATATGCATAAATCAAATTCAAAGTACGACATTAATAAAATATTTTGCGAAATTCAGGTAAAGCTTTACAAGCAATCCATTGGCAGGACAGGCATTATCTAAATATCTCTATATGTATATTTGCAGTTGTATACTTATAACTAGTGCAATCAATTTTTTTTTTTTACTGGCGTCAAATTATGCGTAATAAATTATTAAAATCTATTTCATTTTCAAAATTGTATGCAAATGTTGCCTTGGCACCAATATGCATACGAATGTGTATTTGTGTATAAATATTTACCAATGAATGTACTTATAAACCACGACACCCCTATTTGTTGCCCGGTTAAAAGCCGAAATGTATGCAATCAAAAATTTGCAATATTTAATAGAAAAATGGCAAAATGAGTTAATACAATAGACCGCGTTGGCTATGTCGATTTTCCTGATTTTTTTTGTATATTTCAAGTTATATCAGCAGAAAAATAATTCATCACGGAAAGTATTCAAATAACACTTGTTATTGTGCGAGTTTTTTTAAATATATACCTAATAATAATAATAGATTGGCGCTTACATAATATTTTAGTGTTTGGCCGAGCTTCTCCTCCAATGTGTGGCGTGCGCCTTGATGTTGTCACACTCAGCGGTCGCTTCGTAAAAAAAGCGAAATTTTTGTCATTAGTAGCCATCATCGAGTCCAAATAAGTAGTTCTGCAAGTGAAGCAGAAACATCCACATTTGGCCTCGTTATGTACCGATGTTACCTGGCGTTTCTGTATTAAAGCTGCCTATGAAGACAGTCACCCAGCGAGCAAGCTTCAGTTTTGGTGATTCATGGTAACTCTGGCCAAAATTTTCTGGAAAAAAGCTTTCAAACCGTGGAGGGTAGTAGCAAACTGATTTTATCAACCCAGTCATTTGTTCAAATATATGTATGTACATGAATACTATCTGCGAACATACTCATGTATACAAGCAGGTATTTCGAGACATATTTATCCCCTTACTATGCAAATAATTGCAATAATTTCATTTTTATCATTTGCACTTTGGATTTTATTTTACTTTAATTTGCATCAAATTAACTCACAAATTTGTTTGTTTAATCTGACAGAGCAATAAATTTTCGATGCCGCTATAAATTTCAAGTGCGATAGGAAAACAAATACAAATGTGAAACTTGTTGGACTTAGGCACATTGCATTTATGTTTTTAACCGACTTCCAAAAACAGATACGATTTTTTTTTATATATATTGTTTGTATTGTTTTTGAGCTTTGTACCACGATTGTTTATTAGGAAAAATGGAAAAAGCAACAAAGTTTAAGCGGTAGAAATTATAGCAGCTATATTCTTTTTTTTTATTTTATTTTTTTTTTAATAGAGTATTAAAAAGCAACAATAAAGAAAATATGTTATATTCTACCTCATACGCTATTCTAATTTTGTAGAATGTTTCGACTATGATGATCTAAATGAGCCCAGATTAAAACAAACAATTGTTTAATAGAATGAAGCTCCATAGCCGAAAACGTATTTATGTTTTGAGTGGCACACAACAGTAAAGAATTGATTTCCTTTTAGGCAGCATCTCATGGCAATGGTTAGGTTAGATTATGCTGGCTGACCTTGAGCGGTACGCACATGAACGTACATATATAACGTCCGTAGCGTTGCCAGACACGTTGGCAAACCATGAAACTGTGCTCTCACGCAATGTTAGAGAACATCGCCGATCCTTTAGCGAATTTGAGTAGACACTTTGGTCAACTTCCGACTGCAGGCCCTACAGCTGTGCGTTATTGAGCAACTCAGTCTTTGCCTGCTGAATGCTGGGCACTCGCAGGTTATATGCTCCACAGTTTTTTCGTGATGGCTACACTTCCTGCGCTTTTTGTCTACTATAAGACCTATTTTAAACTAATCTTATCGTATGAACTACACATATTTAGTCTTTGGAAGTCTGCATTGCTGTGGTCTTATCCAAACTTTGGTTCTAAAGTCTATCTGCTTTGCGGTTCATAAACAGATCTTATGATCTTTTTATTTCCCTGAGAAGCATTGTTATAGTCGTAACTAGTGAACCATTTGAGCGAACACGCTCCTTGGCTATCTCATCAGCTCTATCATTACTTTCGCCACCCTTGTGTCCTGTGACCCAATATAGGTGGACGGTTTTAGTCGCTGCGAGCCGCTTTC
>NW_016186111.1:0-4719 GCF_001687245.7 Rhagoletis zephyria | reverse complement strand
GCCTTTGTTCGATATCATCCCAATTTCTGCGGCCTATATGTAAAAGGACAGGCATGATGAGAGCCTTGTAGCGTGTAATTTTTGTTCGCCAAGGCGGAGATCTGCTTTGCCTAAACGCCATGCCCAAGGTAGCACATAGGGTTAAGATTTATTCTCCGCTTGCCGTATAGGACGACGTTGTTGGTACTGGATCCTAGGTAGGCAATTTCTTTCACTACTTCTAGGTTATAGCTGCCAACAATGAGGTGTGCCCCAAAATACGTGGACCCTTTATCTATTGCCAGGAGATATTTTGGCCTGTTCTCATGCAGCACCATACGAACTTATTCAGCATATTTTTCTATACTGACTTATGTCGCGCTTAAGTCTCTTAGTTCTAGGCCGGCGATGTCGATATTATCTGCAGCATAATTCCTTGGCAGCTCTGGTTACACCTTCCAGCATCAGATGGAAAAAGTCGCACGAGAGTGACACGCCTTTTCTTAAACCTCGTTTGGCCTTAAGCGGCTAGGAGAGGTACCTCCAAATTTGGACAGAGCTGAAGGTTGTGCTGAACTTCACTTCGTATAGGCAGCTTCTTCTCTTCGTGCAATCAAAGGAAATTAAATTAATATATAAATAACCCAGTAGGGATGCTGAGATGACTTGCGTATGAGTTACATTATATTCTGCTCTTACCAAAAATTATTGCAGATTTTCATTTGAACATTCAAAACTTGCATTTATCCATCGATTTTCATCGTTAGTAGCTTAATTTTTTATAAAAAGTTACAGGCTTTTATAAAAATAAAATCAATTACAAAAGATGTGTTATTAATATTAATATTAAGTTTACGTTTTGCGGCGTCATTTTAAAACTTGATATTTTCCGTGCAGTATAATTTCATAGCAAATGTTTTCAGTTGCAATTTTATTTCGAAGGAGTTGTTACAACGTCACCACGGAAAATTCGATCAATTCGTTAACATATGTTTGCAGATTATATGCATTTTGTTTTAGGTAGGGCAACCGGCAACATGAAGTGTGTTCTTGATTATCATCTTGCTGCTAGAAGGCATTCGGGACTCCCTTTCCATATATTTGTAGTATCTTTAAAAATACTCTCCAAGAATTCAATCGGCCTGAATCTGTAAGGCCGTCACCCATTCGATCCGGGTTTTTTTTTCGAATTCCAATTGTTATAGGAATAGGACACATGAGGGTTGGTATAATGCTTCATTACTGATATCCTTGAACACATATATACTCTTAATAAGGCTTTTTAGTGGCAGATAATCTCGCAGTAATTCTAAAGTAACCCAAAAATTACTTTGTTTAGTTTGAATAACTATTCCATTTTAACATCTTTTTCTCAGCAGCGGCGTGACATTCGTCATCGTGCCAGTTGTTCTTTCCTTAAATACGACTACTTCTACGATTGTGGTACCTGTGCCTATGCCGGCATATGCCGGTTTGTTGAAAAGTTCTCTCTGAGAAACGTGGCGAATTAACTGTCGGTCTGTTGTGATTGCAGCTTTTTGACGGCTGCAGCTTTACTTGCATTGTTGGACGCACATTTTTTGCTGAACTGAGGTGGGTGCGAATCTTGGCTGTAACAAGTAATTGGCCGGCGTTAACGTTTGGCACTCAGAGTGTACGTACTGCTAAAACACTGGAATGGCGGCTTCCGTTAGCGGACCTTTCGTCATGGAGTCTTAATTTTCTGACAGTCTTTCCAAAGATCCCGGAATTTTTGCGATTTTTATATCGTGTCGGGGGCAGCGCTCATATGTATGCTCCAAACGCTCATAGAAGAGATCCTTCGATCCTTCGTCCTTCTCGTCCATCGGTGCATGGGTACAGGTGAGCGATGTGCCGAAGAATCTTGCTTTGATGCGGATTGATGCTGAACGTTCATCCCCCGGGATGAACTCCATTGCTCGGCAACGGAAACTCTGTCCCACCACAAATCCAACGCCGTATTTGTTCTGCTTTACGTGGCAACTGTAGTTCCTTGCAAGGCTCCACGCTTACTTTGCCTTGCCCTGCCCATCGTATTTCTTGGATGGCGGTGATTTTAGCATTTATCTTCCCGAGGACATCAACCAGCTGTGCAGAGACACCTTCCGCATTAAGCGTCCGGATATTCCAGGTGCATACCTTCAAACCAAAGTCTTTTATGATAATTTGAAAATTGATGGCAAGAAAAAGGCACAATATGTTGAGAAATTCAAATACTATTTTTAAAGGAGCAGAACTTTCGAATAAAAAAAAAGAAAAAAATAATAACAATTTACACTTGTTGTGCCATGTTAGTGCAACGCTATTATTACTACTCGGAGTTAATAATGACTACATAGGCACAAATAATCTTTGGCATTAAGAGTAAAATTTTACCATCTTAACACTTGCATAGTGTGTATCTACATATGTAATGTGGATAGTGCAACAGTGAAACCTATAATTTGGATTTGCAATTAATTTTTCTACTAAAGCTGTAGAAGCAGCTGGCATCAACGTCTGATAATCACATTCACATTCCAATTGAGTTTATTGAAGCGATCAATAACATCTATAACAAGACGATAGGGAAATCGCTAAGCTTCAGCAACAATAAAGCTGTCTGCTAAATTGTATTTGAAGCAAAACTTTATTAAAACGGCAAACGCATTATGTGGCTACATATATGTAGAAATTTCAAATAAATAATAGAGAATAGAAAGAAGAAGATGAAAAAGGAAATGCACTGCAAGAGCTGTAGCAGCAGTAGTAACTGAGAATCATGTCGCAGATCAAAGAGCTACCGAATATGTCGCCGGTATACTAAACGCTATGACCAGCGTTGCCAGTTTGATATTTTTTTTTCTTACCATGATTGGTAGTTTTTCGTTCTTTGTCAAAATTGGTTAGGTAGATATTTTCATGCATGTTTAGTAACTTTTTCGATTTGGTTTTATATGTTTGTTAAGTAGAGTAGAATGATCGGGGAATTCGCATAGGTCAATACAAGTGCATTCTGATACCACATTATGAAGTGGCCCGTAAACTTAAGGGCAACGATGTGCGTTTGCCGTTATAGAAAGATTGGCTAATCTTGGATGTTTCACAGGCCGGAAAGTAGTGCCAGACTGTTTTGATATCTAACAAACCATTTAAAAGTGCCTATTGCTATAAGTACCGTATCCTTTCTCACAAGGTTGTGGGTACCTTCCCTCAATATCGCCGTGTACTGGCACGCATATGAGTTGAACTCTGAGTATGATCTCGTTCAAATATCAAAGGCAGTCATTGAGTCAGTAAATATCAATTTTGAGTGAATTATCTTCAGTAGTTACTAAAATATCGCAGTTTTCGTATTTATGGAAATTACCGTTATATGGGAAGTGGGCGTGGTTACAGTCCGATTTCGCCCATTTTCAATACCAACCTACCTTGGATTAACCTACATACCAAATTTCGTTGAGATATCTCAATTTTTGCTCGAGTTATCGTGTACACGGACGGACGGACAGACGGACGGACAGACGGACGGACAGACAGACATGGCTCAATCGATTTCTCTATTCATTCTGAGCATTTATGTATACATTTGTCTATATCTATCTCTCGATTCGTTTTGGCTGTTACAAAAAACCGTTATGTGAACAAAATTAATATACCCTTGTGCACAAGTGCGCTCGCGTATAAAAATTACATCTGTTTTTGCTGAAAGGTAATGTTATGAGCTGTCGACATTTTTAGCGCATGATATAAAAGTGACAAATGTTGAGTTAATGCAATTTTGAAGAACATTTACGATATGCACATACATATGTTTATCGGTACGTAAGTTCGTAATTATACAGTCTTATATTTATGTAGACACAAGGATTTCTGTTTCAGTGTGCGAGCACGTGTAATTGCAATCATGAAGGCAAGAGTTGGATATGTAGTGTCAGGAAGAATGCGTGTTTAATTACATTTCAGAGCGTGTAACCAAGTATAAACGAACGCTTAGGCGAGAATCGAACACAATGAAGTTGTATTGTTCGAAATGGAATAAAAGGAAATGAAGTGAAAGGTCGAAGGCTGCTTGAACAGTGACGAAATGAATGAGCGAAATAATGCATATAGACGTGAGTAATTGTAAATATTCATACATACAAGAACATTTTGGTACGTGGAATAGGTGAAGAGTGAATTCGTCTTTGTGCTTTACCAATTTAGGCCCCTATTATGAGTTGCATTCGATTTTCGACTGTGGTCGAAAGTGCTGAGCGAACGAATTTGCATTTGGTATTATGGCACTCATTCGATGAAGAATAGCGCTATTGTGAATTTCGCTCATTTAGGTTGTTCACAATAGTATATTTTTCACCGCTGAGAAGCTTTGTTTACAAATCGAGCAAACTAAATAGTGTGCTTATACATATTTATGTAAATTTGTNTACTCAACGAAAATTTCGACACGCTTGCATAGCTCATAATACGAATTTCACTTTCGATCTTCGATCTTCGATAGCCAGCGAAGATCGAAAATCGAATGCAGCTCATAATAAGGGCCTTAGTCTTGCGCACTGTACATATGTATGTATGCATGAACATATACGACTACATTAGAGTAGTCCTTCGTTGTGTGGAGAAAAAATAATAATAATTGCAGCAATATTGTTCTCGTCTTCTATATATTTTGTAAAGCTTATAAACTACATATTTTATTAACTACATACATATGTATGTATACAAATATTACAACTTAAG
>NW_016186110.1:0-4719 GCF_001687245.7 Rhagoletis zephyria | reverse complement strand
AAAATCTGAAGGCAGGGTTGTATTTGTTGATATCTTTAGGTGAAGAATCCGCTTAAATTGAAATCCTAGCTGCTCCTGTTTTAAAGATATCCACATTTTATATACTTCTGATAGGATATATTTGCAAAAGAGGAAGGCGTACTTCTCGATAATTAGAGCATATTTAT
This sequence comes from Rhagoletis zephyria, assembly GCF_001687245.7. Lineage (NCBI taxonomy): Eukaryota > Metazoa > Arthropoda > Insecta > Diptera > Tephritidae > Rhagoletis > Rhagoletis zephyria. The sequence continues at coordinate 4,552 of NW_016186110.1, read as the reverse complement.
ACGAATAGAAATCTCATACAAATCTGTTCCCCTTTTTTAACTCACTAAAACGGATGAAATCAATGTGAAACATTTTCATTTTTTCCTACCGAAAGAATAATTGATCGAGATTTATTGGGCGCTACCGGTATACAACTTAGATAAAACACCACAATTACCTTTTTCTGTAGCGTGAACTTTCTCATTACAAACACTTTCAATATCGCAATATATGTATGTATGTATACAATATTGTATGCTATATAATATGGTAGTAATTTTTTATTAAAGGTTTGTTGCTATAAGCAAGTAGCGCAGGCAAGTCGCACTGCGCTTGTGCAAGAAATAAAAATGCTCTAACTTAGGCCAACGGTACTCCGCATAATAAGTAAATAAATTCAAAGCTTGTATGAGATTTATTTTGGTATTTATGTACTCTTCTGTCAGGAAATAATGACTATTGTACATCCAGAACACAAATGCGATCATAAAGAAAATCGCATGAAAGTATGCGCTTTGAGTGTAGGGCTGCCAGATGTCCCGGTTTTCCCGGACATGTCCCGGTTTTAGCCTATTTGTCCCGGTGTCCCGGTCCAACCTTAAAATGTCCTTTAAGTGTCCCGGTTTTCGATTTGATTGCACAAATTTTGCTTAAAAATGACTACGCTGAGAGAAAAAAGGCATTGTAATATTAAGAAAAATTTTATGAATTTACTGGGGGAAATAACGCATAGTAAACATGAATGTTTTATTTGATTATCGTTTTGAAATGTTCGTACTTAAAAACAATACTTGCATACCACGCACACGTGGTGTTGAATCAAACTGAGCATTTGAATGCACATTTACATGTCTGGCTGTAGCTGAGTACACGAAGATGCTTGCCACAATTTGCTAATTTCCAGAGCGTCAGGGTTCAAATCCCATTACAGACAGCACGGAATTTAAATAAATTTTTTTTTAACTTAATTATGAAAAAGCATCCGTCAAGTGCAAAGCGCTTCATTTTAATATTGGCGTATTTCAATTGATTGTTTCTATACTAAATACTAAAATTTGTATACTTAAATTATTACGAGTTGGGTTGGTGCTCTTTCATATGCGATTTTTTTTTTAAATGTAGCACGTTTTGCATAAGCAATAGTTGATGATTAATATAAGTATGTACCTAAATACGTTAAAATGACATGCACAGAGTTTTACAATTATAGCAAAAGCCAGAAGTTTTGAAACAAGCTCACAGCAACGAAACAAATGACTGATATTTTAATGTTACCTTGTAACGGGTGATTTTTTTGAGGTTAGGATTTTCATGCATTAGTATTTGACAGATCACGTGGGATTTCAGACATGGTGTCAAAGAGAAAGATGCTCAGTATGCTTTGACATTTCATCATGAATAGACGTCGACATTTTTATGCAACCTATCTTCGCTTCCTGCCCACCGTGTGTAGTAAAGGTACGATACGTGCATATACTATTTATGTATGTATGTAAATATACATATATTTTTAATTCGTAGTTTCGCTATCTGCTTTTCAAAATTTTCTAGACATTCTTGATAATTTTTTTTTTCACTTTCACACAGCTAAACAGTTAAAAATTTTATATATTTAAATACATGTTTTCAATGAAATTTTTAATTTAAATTTTGAAGGCGCGAAAATGTATTGAGCTAGTTTACAGTGTTGTAGTTAAAGTTTTGTGTGACACTACTCTAGGTATGAATGCGTACATATGTACATATGTATTGCATATATACATACTTACATACATATATAGTACTTCTATACACAAACAATTTAGCAGCAAAAGGCAGCGAACAGGAAGCAATTTTTAATTCCCATCTCACTTCCCTAATCAACAAATGGACACTTCTTGTTTGCATAACTTTCCACTTAATTTACCTATTAAGTTTGCTAAGATTTTCTTTTTTATAAAATACTAATACATATATATACATATTTGCTTAGGTTTACAGATGGAACTTATCCTCGCTATATAAAAAAATAACAATTATTATAAATAACAACAAAAAAGCGTCTGGTATGTAAATGCATACAAACGGATATGTTTTAAAAATATAATTTAATGCTTTATTTTTTAATTTTATATTTCCGGCGCAATTTTTCCATGCAACTTTTTTTTTGAGCTGCAATAAAAGGGTTGAAATGGATTTCTTTTGTCTTGCAGAGTCAACGTGATTGTGATTTCACTTACTTAACTTACACACATACATATGCATAACTTGCGCATATACAATGTACATATCTACATATGTATGTACGAAATGCATTTTGTGAGTGGAGTTAGTTTGTTTTTCTGTAATTGTTTAGTAGGAACAGAGTAGAGGTGCCAAAGTCTATAATACAAATGTCTTGGTAGTGGTCAGTCGCAAGGCATATGGTGCACTTACACATGCTTGGGCGCGCGCTTTTTATAGACTTATGCACAGTTTGCATTCAGTGAAGGGGGAAAATATGCTTTTAGTTACGCTTTTTACATAACATTAAACATTAAAGAAAATAATAAGGAAAAAAAACAAACAAGACGGAAATAAAACCAATCAGACATTCATACACAAAACTGAAATGCAGTATACACACACACACACACATACGTTTTAAGTACATACATATGTATGTACGTAATTGCAGTGACCGGCTATATTTATGCATTTTACAAAAATTTGCGAAGGCATAAAGGGTATAGTATAACTGGACAGTGGTACTTGAAATGCAAACTTTGTAATCGAAATCTTTGCTAGCTTTTCCAGCTCTACACCGCTTGGGTTGCTAGCAACGTATACAATGCACACATATTCATAAGCACACAAATTTGTAATCTAAAACCACTGATGTAAATTAAATTAATTTTTAACGGTACGGTTTTAGAATTGTAAAAAGTCGACTACATAATTTACTACCGTGTAATCATTAGCGTAGCAGTGTTGCATTAAGCAATTATTGTGTAGTGTAATTTGTAATTGTAACTGGTAATTGTACGTGTATTTTAGTAGTGGTAGTTGTACTCAAAGTCTGTATGAATTTGGTTTGGTTTGTATGCAAAACAATTTTAAACTTCTTTATAATTTGTTAAAATATTAAAATGCATTTCTGATATGTTAAGCGGGATTGTTTTATTGCTAAATTACAATTGCAGTAAATAGAGGCCGTTGAAAATTGTAAAATTTCCATAAAACATCAAGCTGTAGTGTGCGTGTACTAGAGATGCATACATACCATGTATGTACATACATACAAATGTATATACAGTGGTCAAACAAATTATAGCCGCACCACATTTGGACAAGTTTTAACATATTTTTAATTTTTTGTTATTTAATTTTGGTTATTTTTCTTATAAAAATATAGTTCATTCTTTAAATAACAAAANTATATTTTTTTCGATCACTGTACATAGCACATACAAATAAATTGTACTCGTAGCATTTATGTACATACACATACATAAATGTGTTACTTGTTATGTAACCACCAAATTGTTGATATTTACTCCCTTAATATACATAAACATTCGTTGTTAAGATTTTTTATCTAATAAATTTATAGCCTCACTATGTATCTCAAACGATATGCCGCACGCACGATTCGTTTGCAGATGACATTGTCGTCTATCGCCTTGCTTTACGTCAATTAGGTCTCGGTTACACTTAAACCGGCTAGAATGATGCCGCCGGACCAATTTTTGTAGGTTTCCTCTGCAGACGAATCGTGTTCGTGCGGCCTATTGTTCGGATAGATAATAAGGCTTTTAGTTAAATACAATAATAATAAATTAAAAACTGTAAAGATAAGTAAATATGCAGCATGTGTAATGAAAGAGAATATTTGTTAAGATTTTTATTTTTTTTTATTTGCTTTAGTTTGTAATCTACATACTACCGAACTACCTACCTAACTGCATATGCATGTAATATTTAGCTAAGCGTGTAGATAGTATGAGTATTTTGTTTGTATCTGATAAGTTATATGTAGCCTGCAGTAATGGTTAGAAGAGGTATTTAAAGTAACTAGTTAGATATAGCCCAGTTTGTAATTACTTTAAAACGAATGCATAGTAACCAGCTAGATTGGGAGTAACGCAAAGTAATTAGTTAGATTGGGTGTAGTTTGTAACTAGTTCCGAATTGATGCTTAGCGCAAAAGTAACTAGTTACCAGTAAGACCAGTTCGTAACTAATTTAAAACCAGCCCAAAACTGTTCAGTGTGTCTCAAACTCTACTTTTGCAATATTACTCGAACCTTCATTTTACTGCAGGATTAAGCAATGAGAACTCGGCATATACATATATATACACACTATGTACATATGTACATACATACATGCATGCACCTACAAATATGCACGCACATAGTACATACATACATATATTAGTATATAGCATTAACGTCGAGTTCGAGTAGTATGTACATATGTTTGTAGTAGTTCATAGCCGATGATTATTTTCTTCTTTTCTGATTTTGATTGCCTAAGTTATGCGTAATATAACGTAATTTATCTAATATATAATTTAATGTATGTATGTATATTGAACTTGTGTATAGTAAT
>NW_016186108.1:0-4719 GCF_001687245.7 Rhagoletis zephyria | reverse complement strand
ATAATAGATTGGAGCTTACACATATGTTAGTGTTTGGCCGAGCTTCTCCACNGAATTGTGGCGTGCGCCTTGATGTTGTCACACAAAGCGGAGGGACCTACAGTTTTACGCCGACTCCGAACGGCGATTGTATTTTTATGAAAAGCTGTTTTTCATGGCAGACATACACTCGGAGGTTTGCCATTGCCTGCCGAGGGACGACCGCTGTTAAGAAAAAACCTTTTTTCTATATTTTTTTGCGATGTTGCTTTGACCAGGGTTTGAACCCAGGTGCTGCGGAGTGGAAGCGCGCACTGCTTACCACTACACCACAGCGGCCGACAAATTACGCAAATGCTAAATTACGTTCTGCTAAAAGGAGCATAGCAATATTTCAGCATTTTTTGCGTTCATTACATTTTCATTGAAGTCTTAAAAAAGTCGCCTACTTTTTCTGACTTTTTATGCTGCTACAGCTTGCGTGCGAGCACGCGTGTTGCAATAGATCAGCTCTTCCTGATTTGGCTTTTAATGTGCAATTGCAAACATTACAATTAGTCTCATATCCTCAAGTGTTTACACCACCAGCCTTTGTCCAAGAATCCAAAACAATGCGCATACACTTGGTTTATTTAAGTCCTCTGTGTCCAAAGAATAAATATCTTTTGAAGCAGCTGCTTCAAAACACAAAGCTTGTAAAGATTTATTAAGCAACTAATTCAAACNTTGCAAACATTACAATTAGTCTCATATCCTCAAGTGTTTACACCACCAGCATTTGTCCAAGAATCCAAAACAATGCGCATACACTTGGTTTATTTAAGTCCTCTGTTTCCAAAGAATAAATATCTTTTGAAGCAGCTGCTTCAAAACACAAAGCTTGTAAAGATTTATTAAGCAACTAATTCAAACCCAGTTCTACTTACAAGATTTAGTAACAGAGAAAAATTACTGGGAAGTTAAAAAACGCCATTTCCTACACAAAAAACGTCCAAACGTCAACAGGATACAAGAAACGTCCAAATGACGTTAAAAAGGTTAACCTGGCAACGCTGGTCATTAACACTAACTGGCTTCCTGCCTTCCTGCCTATTCGCATTCTACTCGCTCGCATGATCACTGCTCACATGTTACCTGTCAAAATTTAATTCAAAATGGGATCACCAACACCACTCAGCAACAGAACAATAATGAAATACACTAAAGTCAAGCCCTACCTACATATAATATATACATGTACAAATATGTANTCACATGTTACCTGTCAAAATTTAATTCAAAATGGGATCACCAACACCACTCAGCAACAGAACAATAATGAAATACACTAAAGTCAAGACCTACCTACATATAATATATACATGTACAAATATGTATATGTGTGTATCTATGTGTGTGTTGATTTCAGGTTAGTTTGTGGCTGGCACTTTTTATTTCATTCGTTTCGTAGACATTGTGCCGCAAAGACGTGGTGAACTGAAGTCAAAGTGCCGCAAATTGACGTCGCGCAGTGAGACTGAGGCTGGTGGCGATCAGCTGTTCGTTTTGTCACTGGAGGCCATGATGGCCGCCGCTGTTGGTTGAGCGTCAGACGTGAAGCAGGTTTTTTCTTCACAATTCATTTTGGCGGGTATTAATCATAGGGAGAGTGTAACGTATTGCTTTAGTTTTGACACACATTCATACATAAATACATACATACATATGTATGGCTGTACATATTTGTGTATANTGAAAATCCTAACCTCAAAAAAATCACCCGTTACATACATATATATGTATGGCTGTACATATTTGTGTATGTGTACTTTAAATTAGAAGTACTTTAGTTTCCGATGGGAAAGTGATTTAATTGTATCCGATAAATGCAGATATGGTGCAACTGTTTCAGAATATCTTAGCCTCAAAGCACGTTTTTGGAATATAACTGCATACATACATATGTACATGTTTTCGCATGTACTATCCCAGTCGGCAAAATTGAGAGCGCTTCTAAATAAATGCTTTCAGGCAGGACTCCTTCAATAAGACAGTCTCTTGGGAATCTGTATTGAAACATCTTCGAATAGCCGGCCATGCGAAAGCAGATAAGAAGGTGTTTTTTTCAAAGCAACGGAAATCATCATAACGTGTCGTTAAATTTTCCCCTAATTAGGGAAGATGAACAAGAAGTTGGTGAAACTATGGACATTTTAATTGTATTAATTACCATACGGGAAAATCTCCAGAACCGGCCGAAATTTTTAAATTGAACGAAAAAAATAATAATAACTATACATCAAATTGTGCGAAATCCAATATGAAAATAATAAATTCTTGCGTGATTCATTTTTTTTAAATGCAAAAAAAGCGGCAAGCAATAAAGGTAATTTTCGAAAGCTCTGAGGGCGTGGTTTTTGTCCGATTTCTAACATTTTAAAGACGGTACATAAGGAGGTCAAAAAAGCAGAACTCCATAAAAATGGCTTTAAAATTTTAAAGTTGCATATCGACAGCTGAGTGAAAGATCGACCTATCTCGGCTGCAAAGTGAGTAAAGATAACAGTGAGTTGCTTATGAGCCACATTTGGGATATATCGTTATTTTTTTGTTAGTGATCAATAAATACGGATTTTGTATAAATTTTTGGCCGATCAGTTTTTTCGTAGGCACTCCTTATCTTTGCCAGAACGTATGAGCGTCTCGATGGCTGATAGCAGCTTAGTACCGGATTCACTTTTTAACCGACTTCCAAAAAAGGAGGAGGTTATCAGTTCGTCGAATATTTTTATTTTTTATTTTTTTTTTTATGTATGTTACCGCATAACTTTGGACCACGTCAACCGATTTCGATAATTCTTTTTGCATCGGAAAGGTAATGTCTCAGAGGTGGTCCCATACTAATCTGGTTAAGATCCGAGATATATATATATATATATCTTTATAAGAGAGTTGAAGTCGGTTTTTTTTTTGCTAAAAATTACTTGTTAGCTTCCAATGTTGCTGTCAAAGCTCTAATTCCGCTCCCAGCTTATATTTTCGTTGTTGTTCATTCCCTACCAGAGCCTTACCAAAAGGTTCTATGAAGCATTTGATAGTTCGACGGTATCATTTGCTTCTAAGTGAATGTTAAGCACAGATAACATCATATCGAGATTGCAGCTTTTTATGCATGTATGTACTTTTCACAGCTTTGAGGCGGTTAATTGTTTCGATGACTTTGGCGACGGCATATTCTGGGTTTTCTTACTTCACGTTTAACTTTTGATTCACCAAAGCTGACATTTCTAACATGAACGCAATAAAAAATAATGGATAAAACAAACTTTTCGATCGCCCTACAATAAAATCGGTGGAAAAGATTACATTTTCAAAAGAAACACAATTTTATCTGTATTCAAATGTTCAGTGAAAATGGTCTATAAAGAAATGGTTTTTTTTTTAATTTATTACGAAATATATATAATATATAATACGAGAAAACTTACTCCTAACACTGGTGGATTCGCCCCTGTCTTCATTAGACTACAGATTTTCTGAATGGTACGCTTATTTGTTCGAAATTTTTTATGGGTATTTCATTTAATGATTACCTTCCAGCATATTTCAAACATTCCCACTATGCATTACATTTTTTGTTTGAGTTAGGGCAAACCTCATAAAATATTATAGTTCGAAAATGTGTAGGTATGGATTAGTAGATATAAGTACTTAAATTTTTTTTAATGTCATGTCGAAACTGCAACATAACGGTAACAAAATAAATTTAAAAATTGTGTTTGAGTGTTTTATGTAATGTGCATATACATATTATGTATAGGTACATTTTACAAAATAAGACCCAACCTAACATATGTATACATACATACATATGCACATGTTATTGGCAACATACACACATATTATACCTTATATTTTTCTGCTTACAGATCATCAAGATCGAGAACAGCTCCTGTATGGAAGTCGCAGCGACCCACAGAGGGAAACCGGAGGGGATAGAGGCAGAAACAAGTTTACCGCCGGCGATGCAAGCCAGACGCACTTTGCCTCACCTTAATCGAAATTTGTTTCATTTTTTCTTGATTTTGCTGCCACTATCGGCCAGCATTTGTTGATGGTGTGATACTTTGTTTGGCTTTCGCTGTTGTCGTTTTGGCAGTTAATAAATTTTTTAAAATGAATATTGACTAATTGTGGAATGTACGAAGGAGTACGAGCTTTTACCTACAGCAGAGCTGAATAGGGAGCAAGGCGTTAAGTGAGTGAAAGTGTCACGGCCGGCTGTTTTTATCCCGATCAGAGCTCCGCCGGCGAAGAAGAGAAAAACAAAATTTTGCTCATGAAGAATCTTCTTTTATTGTGAAAAAATTACAAAACAATTAATTTGCATTTTATTCGTGCGTACCTCAACTGCTCATTGCACTCGAATTAATCACTGGTTGTTTGTGTGATGATACCTAACCTAAACACTGAAGTAAGTTCAGATTGTTGGCAAATTGTTTACAGCTTACTACATACATATGTAATATGTATGTGGGTACTATGCATCAAGCGATGTGCAGAATTACAGGTATGTGGCATCTGAGCATCATCAGAGGGCTTTCTGCTTCAACTGCAACTCGGAATATCGTAATAGCCCCAAACACGTGAATGTACATATTTATGTATCTGCACATAGGTAACAGTTTAGTGTTTCACAGCAGCTGTGGGTACGCAAAATGCGAGAGCTAGTTCGCAACTGCAACGGGGTGCATTTTTTTT
>NW_016186107.1:0-4719 GCF_001687245.7 Rhagoletis zephyria | reverse complement strand
ATCCAAACATACAAACTTTCACATTTATAATATTAGTAAGATGTATATAAGGGCAAAGGTGAAGAGCAATATGTAGATGAAGAAGTTGATAAACATAATCGTGACGGGACATAATCGATATTTTTATAGATTTTTTATCAACTTTTTTATCGATATTGTTATCAATTTTGCTATCGATATTTTCGGTACCTATCGATATAATAGTCGATATTTTTATCGATTTTGTTATCGATTTTGTTATCGATATTTTCCTCTATTTTTTGTCGATATTTTTAGCTAGTTTGTTAGCGATATTTTTTATGGATATTTATCGATTTTTCTAGCGATATGCATCGATTTTTTATCGATATTTATCGATTTGGTTAGTGATATTTATCGATTTTGTTGTCAGTTTTGTTATCGATTTTTATCGATTTTGTTATCGACATTTATAGATTTTGTTATGGATATTTTTATGGATTTTGTTATGGATATTTTTATCGATTTTGTTATGGATATTTTATTGGATGTTTATTGGATTTTTTTTATTTTTTCTAATGTCATTTTAATTTTTATAAACCATCAAAGTAATTGAAATAACAATTTTGACGTGTCACTTTGGGTACCTTTTGTACGTTTTTTGAGTATAACTTTTACAGCGTAAATGTAATACATATTGGAAAATGCATTATGCTCCTCATTGGATTGTAACAATTTGAAATCTGTACTTGTAATTATCAAAAAGTTAATATCTTAAGTTCAATTTCATTTTCCACTCAGCGATTACTAAATTATACTCATTTGTTTATATATGTACGTATCAATTAAACTTTGAAGTTAAAAATTGGACCTTTTACAGTTGTGTGCCTTTAAAAATATAAAAAATATTGTCTGAATAGGTCTTTGCGTTTCTTCTTTTTTTTTTTGATAGCACACTGACGCACACTGACTGACTTAAACATAAGAGGCCTGTTTTTAATTAGTTAAACGTAAAATTTTGTGGAAACTTATGTCACTTATGTTTGTATCTCGAAAACCACTTCACTTATCTGTGAGAAATTTGATGTACACATTGCGCCTAACCTTATAAAATACTGTTCTAAATATTTTTTAAATCGGACAAAAACCATGCTCTCTATAACAATCCGTAACATTGAGTTTTCAAAAACTATCGTTGATCAACAATTTCTACAATTTAGCTTAATAGTCCATGAAAATTCCACACTACCTCAACTTCAAAGCCCAATATCTTAGGAAATATCGACGCGAGTGATTTTGTGTTCTAAAACTTTTTTGTAGGAAATTGAAGGTTCTGCAAGCTTGTCATTTATTTTTTTTCTGTAGCTATTTCTATTTTCGAGATAGGGGCAAAAAACGAGAATTTCATGAAAAAATTGGGTTTAGTAACCCGTACTAAACTTCGCTGGTGGGAGTTAGGATCACACCACAATGAACGTTTTTGTAGAGCATTCAATTCTGAAGAAAACCCGTCATTGACCTCTGAGCTGTAGACTTTTGAAGAAAAAAACTCAAAGTGGATACTCAATGTTAATATAAAGGGTTCAAATTTTCAAGGAGTTTTTGTTAGGTGTGTTCTACAAAATTTCGAAGTAGGAGTGAAAAAAGAACAATAGTCACAAAAAAAAAATCGCCCTAATATATATATATAAGAAGATAGTGTTGGAGCAAGTGGTAACAGCTGCAGAAATGAACCGTCGGCATCATCGAAAGGGGATTCAAGTACAGCTTCTCCGATGGCTTGGAAAGTCATATCTTTGGAACCCTAAAAGTCTTCTGCCTTCCGATAGACCAAGTGAAGAAAAGTTAGGTTCCACTTAACATTTACCAGTAACGTAAATTGCCACACTTGGTGTGCTTTAGTGAGCTCGGTTAGTCGCTAAAGCGATGACAGCATTACAGTTTCCAGCTTATTGAGTTTAAATTAGCCGGAAAAACCCAAAACATATCTATAAACCTCATAAAATGATCATTTTTTAATTTTCTTTTTATTAGCAAAAGATGCCAGTGCATTTAAGTTATTTAAATGGATAACGAAAAAAAAGCTATTGACAATGCAATATACAGGGAAAGTAAAAGTGAAACGCATTGGATATTATAAGTAAAAAGTACAATGGGTAGTTTCTTGAGGAACTGAAATACGTGTATGCTTGAACGAATGCTCATAAGATGCTATGCGCCATGATATTCACGTTTTCAATGTGCAATCAATTGATAATATCATTGTTGCCACTTTATTAACAAATAACTAAAGTCAAAGCAAAATATAATTACACTAATTGTTATAAAGCAAATACATACGAGTACTTGCCACAAATAGCATCCAGGTAGGTACAATAAAATTTGCTGGCACGTATGTACATATATCTACTTCTGTATATGTTCAAAATCTACAACCGTTCCCAGTTGGAAACTCTATGAGTCTATTTTAGATTGTTATTTCATTTTTTGTCTATACAGTCAACTAAATACGTTTTTGTGTAGCCGTAAAGCTTCTTTTGGAAGTCTGGAATATGCTTTGAATCTGAACACTAAAACACAATAAACCCTGAATGTCGCCTGATTGGCGCCGCGTTTGTGCACTTATCACCCTCTGAAACAAATAATTGTAGTGAATTTTCTTTAAAGTTTTTTTTTTTTAATAATTTTATTTTACTTGCTAGTTGCGCATTTCATTCAGTTTCATTTTCTAAAATTATATAAATTAGATTTCTATCTTTAGCTTAAAACTCGACTTTGATGACTTTGTTCAAAATACTTATGACATAGGTCCTATGCACATTAGACTGCATCAATATCAAAAAAAAAACGGGTTTTCCACCAGGATTTTAAAATTTATTATATTTCAAGATTTCCACCAAAATAATTTGGAAAAATATTAAGATTTACGTGAGCCCAACCGATTTGAAAATACCCCGCAAAAATTGAGTTTTGTATGAATAAAAATAGTTTCTTAAAAGATTTTTGAAAACAAAAAATCCCCACAGATGACCAAGCAGTTTAAGCTTAAAAAATCTGCTTACAAATATTAGAGAAAAATTTCACGAAATCATAATAATTAGATTTTTGATGCTGTTTTTTGAACTTTTTTCAAAGATTGGTTTAAGAAACCTTGAATAACTGTGCCAAAACTAGACAGGCTTAGACTTATAAAATATCGGTGGAATGATATTTTCTCACCCTTGATAAAAATCCTTTACAATGATACATCATAAGTCTGAATCGGAATATGTTTAACTGAGCTATTTAAGTTTGTCTTTTAACAATCTTTGAAAAAGTTCAAAAACTGCATTAAAAGTCTTATTAGATACGATTCTGTTGAAGTTGTTTTTTATGTTTTTTTATGCAAATTTTTTAAGATTAAACTAACTCTTTTTATTTATAAAAAACTAAACTTTTGGAGATATTTTCAAATCGGTCTAGCTCACGTAAATTTTAATATTTTTCCGCAATATTTGGGTGCGAGTCTTAAAATATAATAGATTTTATAATTCCAGTAGAAAAACAGAGCTGATTTTTTTTTTTTGTATGGGCAGTGATGCAGTCTAATGTAAATATTTAAGTACGTACATATCTATATTGCATATGGTTCTACTTATAGCTTTCCTTGTATCGAGTAATCCTTTTCTACAAGTTTTTGGTATTGTCCGGAGCTCCATACATCTGTTTTACCTTATGTTTATTAGCCTAACAAAACTGTCGGAACTGCCGGTCCACTGTCGCCATTTCCTGCTTGGTTTGCATTGTACATGTGCATATGTACATTTGTGAAACCTGTTTAACTTTCATTTTTAATCTGAAAAAGTCAAACTCTATTCAAATAAACGTCAAAAAAAAACAACAAGTATGTAAAATTAAATGTTGTAAAGGCCAACATACATACATACATACATATACCCATAAGTATATAAAAGGTCTGCAAAGAAGCTGCCATTGATTTCCAATGGCGACAAATGCAGTGAACACAAACCACATCATAATTTAGTCATTGGTAGCAGAGACCAAACAAAAAAGGAGGGTTAGAAAACACATCCACAACTACCGAAGTTACAATAGCAATAACGAAGCAAACGACGAAAATAGAAATGGTTAAAAGTCCAATAATACGGTATTTACGTTACATACAACTATGCAGCCTGAGATGCTGATTTTACAATATCGGGCTTGGGACTTAGGGCGTGTGAGCGCAGAGGCAGGGGAACGCCAATTGAGGCTGCAAGTAATGGCTGCAGCAGCGGCACTTGTGTGACACATTAGCAAACAATTTCAGCAAAAGTGCAAATAATGTCGCCACACCAAAGTGAAAAGAGAGAGAAATCGCTCGAAAATATGCAAAGGTATAGAGGCAAAGTACCGCGCGCGCGCACACACACACAAACACACACACAGGCACATACATGCATATTATTATGCCCGTATGAGGAGGATTGATGCACATTAGCTGTTGGGCGCCTGTGCGCTCTTATGAAATTTATCTTTGCACATTGCGCATAAGTAAACTCATTTAAGTGCATATCTACATGCATTTGTCCCAACAAACACCTAAATAAATTTACTTTGATCTGACAAAAATTACAGCTTTCAAGTTAGCAACCAGATCGCCAACTGTGCAGAAATTCATTAACATTTGACATTGTTTTTCATTGCATTTCCTGATGTATATGAATTACTACGATACTATTAAAATATATTTTACTTATTCAAACGAAGTAAATATTTTGT
>NW_016186106.1:0-4719 GCF_001687245.7 Rhagoletis zephyria | reverse complement strand
ATATCTGGAGTTTATGAGTATTGGAGCTAGCCCCACCTACACGACGTTTTCATACCTTGTACCGATGGAGGCTAATTTTTAGATAAGCCGAAGCTCTATCGACCCCACACTGCTCATAGTCAAATTACCTTCCGCAGCACTCAGAGTGCTCAAGCAAGCTGAGTTACTAGCACGAATACGTCTATGGTTGCATACATGCAGAAATCGAGGCCCCTTTTCTGACACCCGAAGCTCAAAACAATGGCTATATTTGTTTTTAGGGCAAATTTTAATTAAAAATAGTGACCACTTAACTTGCATGAGTAAATGAATTTTATCTTATTTAGTTACCATAGCAAGGAAGCTAACTAATGTTCCTTGATAGACTTTAGTGCTTGTCGGACACTTCATCTAACTCTACATACTTCCGTTATTTTGTTAAACTTTAATTGAATTTGGAATTATTCTCTTCATGTACTCGTATTTATGTGTACGCTTGTGTTTTGTTTCCGGTATTTTTATTTCATTTTTTAACCTTCCATATCTACTACTATTTGGTGTAATCCTAATATGACCATAGTCATACAAACGTAGATAAGTTTGAATGTGAAATCAAATTACTTTCATATAGTTGCATGTATGTTTGTGTAGTACCATATAACTGTGGAGTAGAAATCAGCTGGTGCCTGATGTATGTAGTTTCCGTCAAAAATAAATAAGCCAACTTTTACCACATAGAAACAAAAACACTAAAGTTTACTTTCAGGCATGCCTGCATACCTACTTGAATACTTGTAAATTATAATGAAGTTCACTTACCGAAGGAAAATCTTTAACAGCATAAGTTTTGCCGGCATTTTCTAGTTCCGTAAACGTAAGATTGTACACCGTATGCATATATAAACATATGTATAACAGAAAATAATTTTAGTTTTCAAAGAGGGTCAGTTGGAAATTTTTAAAGGACTGACTTATGAATTCCTCATTAGTGAACTATTTTCAGTACGTTAGTGAGAGTTTTGTGAGTTTAGAGAATCCGAGTACTTAAAATATTTGCTCGTTAGATTTTCAATATCTTCTTGCAAACATGCGGCTATTCATAAAATGTTCTTTTCTACACAGAAGCGTAGCTCGTATGCGTATTCGCAGCGCTTCAGCAGAATGTTGCTTATGTTATAACGACTTTCTAATTTGATTTGAATTTTATTATCTTTCAGAAAGTTTTAGTGAGACACACGATAATTAAGCCCCACTTGAAGTGCTTGATGATGAAAATAATGACGTCGAACAAACAACGAAGGCAGTGCGGGTATTAGTGATGTTTACATGGGGACAACAAACGCAAATCTCAGCAGATTACTAAAATCTTTCGAAACCAAACACCTGTAAACAGCAAATAAACATACAAGAAAATGTGACATAAAGTGCAGAGAATGTACTTAGTAGAAAACGGTGAAACGACATATTAAAATTTGTTGCTCATACGCCCCACACGCTGCACAGTGGTGCCAAACTGAAATTTACTGTTCCAAATCGTCCAGAGCTTTCATTTTTCAACCGATTAGATTATTTTTTTTTTTTATAAAATCTAATAAAATTTGTAAGAGATTCTTGAATTTTTGTTTGTTTATTTTAAATTTTTGAGTGCAAGTTGCAGAGAAAGTTGCAATTTTAAAGAAAATAAAGGTGGCGTCATTCGTGGACCGCTAATCCATCGCCGATTTGAGAGCATTCACCCATAGACGTCAAAAAATATATTTTTCGCAAACTTAATTTTCAGGTTGTATTTATTTGCCGAAAAAGATTTACCTAAAAGTAGACAAATCTACCTAAAAATGTTTTTTTTTTTTATGTGTATACAGTTTTGATAGTGGGTGTAAACATTCCTCTTCGGTACCTTGTCTACTTTTGGACCTACATCAAAAAATCTTCTCTATAAAAAATTTCTTTGAAAGGAATTTTTCCAAACAGTTCCAGCCAGTATTCACCATGGTACAATTAGTACAGGTATTGTCTTCCCAGAGACTTTGGCTTCACATCGAAATTCGTGCTCCCTTATTTTTTTTTTTTTTTTTGTTTTTTGTTTTCACTCAATTTAATTTTTATAATTTTTCTAAACAAAAAAAAAACGATTGAAATGAAGTGAGTCATACAAAAATTTGAATTTATTTACTAAGCAAAAGTTGTTTTCGGCTTTTGCAAATTAAAAACGTAAGTTCTCTGCAGGAAGGTTTGTTTAATAAAATACGTGTATATTTATGGTATATGGGGTATGGAAATATCTCTTGTCCCTAGCAGTAAACCTTTTATTGTGGACAACAAAACTGTTTTTCAAATAAGGCAGATCGGCCGAATATTTATATGATTTAGGCCCACTTGCAGAACGGCAGGTTATCTATTTAACTCGAAGTTTACCTGTTAAATTGTTAACTTGCTACAATTGTTCTTATGAATGTACAATTTGTTCCTGTGTATGTACATATGTATGTAAGTACTTGAAATTTTATATTCAAATTCTAATAAGAAATGTAAACAAATTTAAAAAAATAGAGAGTGGTGCCACCTTAATTTATAAATCCCGTGGGTTACTTAACTCTGGGTTAGTTTTTAATTCTGCAAAACATTGTCTGGTTTAGGAAAATAACAATTTAATTCTGAACTACTTAACTCTCTATTTATATATTTAACTCTGTGAGCCTTAGTGTCGTAGTCATTTAACAACATTTAACAAACTATCATGAAATTCATTGTCAAGACTTTATATCATACTTCTTCGTAGAGCAAAAACTCTATTTAGCTTGCCAAATAGAGTGTAGAGTTGTCGTAAAGTTTCCGCTCTAGTTGCGATGGACTGTGTACACGGCGGAAAGGTATCGCTAAATAACTCTCAAGTAGAGCGTGTAGGTGAGTCTTTCATAGAGCCCTAGTGAGTGTTTACACATCTCTAGCGATATTTTTGCCTAAAACTCGCGTTTTTTCTCCACCGTGTACACTTATCCTTAAAAAGGAAATTTAAGGTAAACACCCTTATAGCCTAATAAATTTTAGCATAAAAAGTGGAAATTTTATGTGCTTAAGAAATCGCGTTGATTTCTAATACTTTTTTTCGGATATTTCATTTTACGTACATGTGAATGTATGTTAAGAAAAATGCCAACCAAAAAAATATTTTTGTGAATTCTGAGCCACTTGAAATTTTCACCCTATTATAATAGAACTTAAAGGGCTATAAAACTGCATATCTAAGATTTTTCTGAAAATTCCATAAAAATTTTATTTTAGTGACATTTTCCGTTCTGGGGAAGCCTATAATTGTTTTAACTAGTTTTTATTATATTACATTCATTAAATGGAACAGGAGAATCGGTTTATTCAAAACTGCTACTTTCTCTGCACTTGCACTATAAAGTTTAATATAGCCTTAAAAAATTCAAGAATCTCGTAAAATCGTGTAAATTCCAGCTTGACACCACTGTGCGGCGCGCTTTACACCAGCCCAATATATGTTATAACATAAAATATAGTGTGCGCGTACATTTGCTAATGTGCAATTGTATAAAATACTATACCGCTAGTGCCTTCACACATACATACATATGTATATGTAATTATTTACGCGTACACTTTCAACACCTGCTATGCGCTAATTAAACACAATATGCACGCGGTTTGGCGTCTGGTTTTCCGTGCATTTTTCTGTTCCCAAAACCAGCCAAATCCATCCATTTGTGTACATTTGCCTAGTTGTGTTCCTGCAACAAATTCGTACATTTATATTCGTTATACGTTACCTCCTATTTGTATACGTAAATTAATTGTTTAACATTATTACCGCAAGCCTCAATAAGCGCGTGCGTGCATCTGCGTATGAAGGTTATAATGAAATTTTGCCGTCAAAAACAAATAGCACACTTTTGCTCCAGGCCACATAACCATAAATGCCTAATATTTAAATTAAAATTGTTTTCCCTTCCCGAAATAGCACATGTTGGGTGCTGTGGTGGAGTTGGCAAATTTTCGTGCGCCCATTTATTTACGTAATGCACTTTGTTTTATTGGCGAACATGTTTAGAAATTTAGCGTTTATCTCTAATTGAACCAAAGCCGGAACACAACAAAAGAAATGTAAATTTAATATTTCTGCGGTCATAAGCAGCAGGCGTTTGAGTCAAAAATTTCTTTTGTTTTACTTTATGTATATACATACATATCGACGCCTCCAACTCCGCCTTTGTTTACAAAACTGATGGTAGTTTGTGATGTCACAACAGAGAAATTAGGTTTCCGTTGTAAGATTCAGTTTTGAGGTTAGTATAGAGTACGTGTAGTTTTATAGCACAGCTCATTGAGTTGGCCGGTAACAGGGTGCGATCGTTCTTCTGGTTTTGCAGTTACAATATAATGACTGAAAAAAACAAATTTTTCTATTTCAAAATTCTAGCAGTGCAGAAAAAGTGCGTACCATGATCACCATTTTAAACCGTTTACCGACCGGTTAATCTTTATGGTCGTCCCAAGAGGCTTAAAGAGTGCAAAAACTCTTTTTTTTAACGATTTTCTAGAAATATTTAAATTTTAGTAAGGATCAAGTTTCAAGTTTTATGATTACTACGACAAGGAAACAACAAAGACACACACACAACCACACCTGAATTACAAAAAAGATAACACCTTCATCGTCATCAAAGACAAAGATCAAGATCAAGATCAAGATCAAGATAAAGATGAAGATGAAGATGA
>NW_016186105.1:0-4720 GCF_001687245.7 Rhagoletis zephyria | reverse complement strand
TGTATGTATTTTACTAAATTTTCAATAAGAACATTGAGCGCACCAATTTAATTTATTTTTATAACGCAATTTTTTGCCTACCAGTTTTTTTACAAATGATCAGGTTTTAAATAGAACTTACGTAGACAGTTTATGCTTTTAAAATGTTCGTAATATAATTTTTCATAATGTTCAAAATTTTTAGAACATAGAAAATACTTGAAATTAAGCGAAAAATCTTAGAAATACACCTAAAATGTGCTGATGGAAAAAACAATTTTGAGTTTCGAACATTTTCGAATATGCGATTACTCCTTTCTTGGTAGAAATTTTTGTGTTTCTTCAACAAGAGCTCGCTCGAAAACCATCGTTTTGGCACTTACTTTACTTATTTCAACGTATTTCAGTAGTTTTTTTTAATGAAAATTTCGAAAACAATTTCAGTTCTCAACTGTTTTTATTTGCAAACTTCTTTGATTTATTTTTTGTGTATGTATAAACGAATTGAATAAAATTTTCTATATACAAATACTGCAGTTTTTATTTGAATATCCAACATTGTGGTTCCTTTAAGCTTGGGTTGGTTGTTGCTAAGTATGATAAAAAATAAAACAAAACGAGAATTTAGTTTACACCAAATTAAAAAATTTAAAAAAGAAAACAAAAAAATACAATAAAGAAACAACGAAACTAGCGAATGTGGGAACTTAGAAGTGTGAATAATGCTTCAATATTACTCATACAAAAATAAGAGTATGAAATGCAAAACGAACAGAATGCAACGTACGACATTAAAAATATCGCAAATGGAAACAGAATGTATTTTCAACGTAATGCCACCGATTTTTGTTTTTATGCACAACTTTGTCATTAAAGCTGTTGTCATTTAATGCTTAGTGAAAATACTGCATAATATTGAGTGCTTCAAATCAAGACATTCGGTATGCTATTTTTTCGCTTTAGCGATTTTGCTTTTTTGATAGTTTTTATTACTTTTTTCAGTTTGTAAGATACAATCCTTCTGATAAAAATTTGTCTTTGTATACTTACATAATTCATTTATTTATTGTGGAATGTTTTTATTAATTTTTAGTTAAAATACATATAAAATTTTATTTATTTGATTAATGGTCAGTTTTACATGGAATAATAAGTGTTGAAGTGAAGAAATAAATTTTCTTTTTTTGCTTAATATTGCCTCATTGGATTTTTTATGCGGTTTTTTTAGAATTTCGTACATGGAGTACCTGAATTTATGCGGTTTTTGAAAATGCTGTTTTTGTATGAAAGTAAAGAACTTTTTATGCGGATTTTTTATGCGGCTTTCTGAGGAATGCATGTACCGCATAAAAAAGACCTAAGTATAGTCAATTTTTTTTATAATCGACTTTCTTGAATGCCGGGTTCCGAACGTTAAACTTTTTGATTTATTTCCTAATTTATTCAAGAGTTAGACCCTGTGAATTCCAGTTCTTTTGAATTTTTTTTAACAGGAGCATGTTTTATGAAGCTGCTGAATCAAGCTTCCTCAAACAACTGCTGTTTAATTTTAATAACATCTACGAAACTGGTATCATAGCGCTTACATTGAAATCATATATAAATTTGTAGCATTTTCGCAGATTTCATGAAAATCGAACTTGCGAAGGATTCAGTAATAGACCCGAGGAAAAAGACTTTTTAATCTTAGTTTGAATTAGTTCTCAGTAAAAATGAAGTAGTCGTAAAATGTATAGCGATACGAGATCTACTCCGAAATTTGTATTGCTGGTAAGGAAAACGCGGGAATTTGTATTGAAAATGGCTTTATTGTCTTCCAAAGTATTCGCCATGATGGTCAACCTACTTCTGCATTCGCTCAAACCACTTTGCTTTAATACAGCCATGCCACTCCCAAATTGGCTCAACCAACACATGCGTTTTAAAAACATTAGCCGCGTCTGCCGGCATCAAAATCGTTGACCAAGCAGCTTATTTTTGACGTTCAGTGGATGAACGCATAATTTATGCGTCATGACGAAGAATCATTAGTGGAATATGGTTTTGTTCCACACAGAATTTACAGGTCTACAATTTTCTATGGTTTTGTCGGTTTAGGCCGAGACCAAACATTTTGCGCCAGTTGTTTATCCCAAGTGCAGAGAGGTCCTTCTGTACTTGGTCCTTCCATTTTGTCGTGGCCGCCCTTTTTTTCATTGGGTGCCGAGTCGGGGGACATTTGCACTGGAGCTTCGTCATCCATGCGTACAGCATGGCCAAGCTAACGCAATCGTTGTATTTTTGTGCAATTAACCATATCTATTCGTCGGCCGCTGTGGTAAACAGTGCGCGCTTCCACTCCGCAGCACCTGGGTTCAAACCCTGGTCAAAGCAACATCGAAAAAANGAAAAAGGCGTAAAACTGTAGGTCCCTCCGCTTTGACAATATCAAGGCGCACGCCATAATTCGGAGGAGAAGCGCGGCCAAACACTAACATATGTGTAAGCGTTAATCTATTATTATATTATTCCGTCGAAAAGCTTGTAAAGTTTGTAATTCCATCTTCTTCGGTACCTGTCGCCCACGCGAACAGAGCCATAGATCTTGCGTAGAATATTTCTCTTGAAAGCACTCAAGGCCCTCTTATCTTGACTCGACATCATCAACGTTTCTGCGCCATATAAAACGACAAGTATGATGAGAGATTTGTATAAAGTGATTTTTGTTCGCCCGAAGAGAGCTCTGCTTTTCAAATGCCTAACGAGAGCAAAGTAACACCTGTTGGCAAAAGTTATTCTTCGCTTGAACTCCAGGCTGTGATTACTTATTGGTTATGTTGAGTTCTAAGAACTTCGCTACTTCGAAATTATAATTGTCAACAGTGACGTGCATCACAATACGGATAGACTTTTTATGTGTTGCCAGGAGGTGCTTTGTGCTGCCACCTGTTCATCGCTAGATCAACCTCTTTCGGGTCGTTTTCTTGATTGGAAAATGCTGAACTGACATCCCTGGGCATGAATCACGTATGACGACAATCGTCTGACCGATATCGTGTCGAGATTGTCTTGCTTCATAAAAATCAAAAATTGTTTGATCGTTTGTGCGATATCGTCAACTCGATTCCAGTTTTGCTTCACGTAACAGCAACACAAATGCATAAATCATTGTTTTGACAACATTGTTTTGTCAGCATCGTTTGAACGACTATCATTTCAAAGTTACGAGATTTATGCCCTGGGTTTCAAGCGTCAACGTCACTCTACATAGCCGTATTAATTTTGCGAGGATCCCAAATTAAGGCATGGCGTCGTACAGACAGCCTATCTTCGTGCTATCAAAAGCGGCTTTAAAGTCGACAAAAAGATGGTGTGTGACGATTTGCATATCTAGTATTTGCGCCAGGATTTGAAGGGCTGTGAAAATCTGATCAATGGTGCTCTTACCAGGTCTTAATCCAGATTGATAAGGTACAAAAAGTTGATTCATAAAGGGCTTCAGTCTTTCATACATTATCGCGGACAGCACCTTCTAGGCAATATTAAGAAGGCTTATTCCGCGATAATTGGCGCAGACGACGGTATTTGCTTTGTTGTGGTTTCAACAATATTCGATCATGTATTCAACAGACCAAATTCCGCTTAAAAGCTGGTATATGCTCCCTACCAGCTTGCTCCTCAGGCTGTCGTTTCTAGGGAGCATTATTGCTGTTCTCACCTGGCCTTGGTCGAGTTGAAGGACGTGAGTCTCGGCGCTATACATTGTTTCGGCTTCATCTTCATCAAACGCGCCACCTGTGTCGACATTTAAAAACGTTGAGGGTGTTCGCTCCATATCTCAAGTGTACTCTGGACATCTCGGTTTTGAAACCATTTGATTGCTGCTTTATTTTCTGATAGAATTTTCGAGTCGCATTCTTGGCTGCCAACATCTCATACTCTTCGCAATCATGCCTTCCTGCCTCTCGTTTCTCCTTTTGAATAGACGGTTCGCCTCCCTCCTCTTCTCGCGGTATCGCTCAACTGTCGCTCGTATAGCTATTGACTTTCGCTCGCGTAGCTGTTCGTATTTCTCTGAATCAGCAGCAACACGGCACTCTTCGTCCTACCAGTTGTTCCTGTGTGGGCGCTAGTATCCAACCACCTCTTCCACAGCGGCACGACTCATTTACATCCGGTCGATGAAGAGTTTCTAGTTCAAGCAGTATTAAGAGTTAAGAGATTGCAAATTTCTCGGCTGTCTATTGTGACTGCAGCTTCCCGACGTCGAACTTTTGTCGCGTTGTCTTACACACGTTCTCGATGATAGCTCCTCGCTGTGTTCCATCACACGTCAAGAACGCTCGAAGCTTATCTTCGCTCTATCAAAACATGATCAATTTGGTTCTTCATTCTTTGACCAGGGGATGCCCAAGTGGCTTTGTGGATGTTTCGATACTGGTGCCTGGAACTACTAACAACCGATCAGTGTTTCCAAATCTCAAGATTTATGTTATAGGTGGAATTTCATTAATCATTTCACGAATATCATTTAATAAGGATCTTTAGAATCCATTTCTACAAAATTAGTATGAAATTACCAAGTTTAGGAAGAATGGACAACAGTTTATACACATTAAAATTTAATATTGAAGATGTAATAAGGTGTTGCAAAATGAACAGTGTTATATATGCTTAGTAAAAGTTCCGTGAAATAAAATATATATGTATATATATGTATGATGACACCATTAAAACGCAGCCCAACACCAAAAAAAAAAAA
>NW_016186104.1:0-4720 GCF_001687245.7 Rhagoletis zephyria | reverse complement strand
TGAACAGCTGTATAGTTGCCGCAGTGAAATCCGTCAGAGTAAACAAAATTGCGACGCACGACGGCTTACGTCAGTTGTCATTTTGATTTGAAAATTATCATTAAAATGAAATATTTGTTCCATAACCCTTTGTAAGTTTTAAATTTGACAGCGGTTAACCGGCGACCGCTTTACCGTCGTCCGCTGCATTTCTGGGTAGAGCTTTATACTTCTATTTCAAAAAATAAATCTGTTCCAATGTAGTTATTGACAATTTTTTTTTACATATTTTTCTAACATTCAGACGTAGAATCCACTTGGTTTTGTTAGATTTTCTTTATTCAAAGTACTTTTGCACGTTTAAAACTTTTCCCTTTGAATCTACCATAAATAATATTTTGCTAGGGCGGAGGCCACATTCCGACTGAAAATAAAGAGGGGAGACTTAGGGTAGAGGTCGCTACTGTGAACGATTTTCGCTTCTTAGAGGATCGCTTTAGCCAACTTAATGATGAAAAAGGTTTATCTGTATTTTTATCCAATTTTCGGCGCACTTTTGAAATGCGGCGGCACTGTGGGACGATTACATTTTCTTATATTTGGCAAAAAATATTATTTTGCTTTAAACATAGTATATTATTTACTCATCCACTTTAATCCGCAGATTTTCGTTTTCGGTGACCTCTATCTAGTAACATGTTTGCCTACGGTTTTTGGGACAACATTTTAAACCTTTAACTAAGACTTGGGATAAAATAACCAGTTTTTTGGATTAATGAGTTAAAATATTCTACGAAAGAATTTGTTGCTAAATTTTAATATAGAAGCTTTGGTTAAAATTGTTTTATAAGATTAAATTTTTAACCGAAAAGTGGAAAATTTAACCCACTGTTAAAATAATGATGTGATGAAATAGACGAAAATCCTATTTGAATTGGACTCTCATGCATTGATACTACGGTTTGGGCAGAGTTTAGTGGAGTCTCAAAGAAGGATCTTCCACTGAAATAATGATGATAATTCACAAATCGTCTGATATTTTGGACTATGCATGTGCAATTCCCCCCCCTCCTATGCGAGAAGCATGAGTGTGCAAAATTTGCCAATTTTGAGTTATTGGGTTTACTTGGTTAACCTTTGGATGTTCTATGTTATGACACATGTTGTAGAGTTAAGTCTCATTAAAAAACGTTCAAATTTGATAATTTGATTTCCCAACATTAAAATTTTTCACGTTCATGTTTCTGGCATAAGGAGAAGTATCTTAAAAATTTTTATTTAATTTTAAAAAAACATACTCATCGGTGAAGCGTAGCTCGAAATTATTGTTGTATTGTGTCGTCATATTTTTGCGGTTGTATTTTTCGTATTCGAAATTATTTTCGCCCAATATTGAAACTTCCGTCAGAGCAATAAGACAAGTCTCATGGTATTTATAAGAATGTTTTTCAAATGTCTATTTTGAAGAAACTTCAGGTTTACTTTGTAAAGTTGAGTTGAGAATTGCCAGACCTTAGGAGTACGTAGTATATATTTTCCGATTCACAAACTTTTTAAGTTTTGAAGTCAACCTTTAGGAATCAAAATTTTTTGTTTTGCTTTTAAATCACGCACTTACGAAGTTAATAAATTTTTATAAAATGTTGTACACATAAATATTAGTTTTTAGGCAATTTTTTAGATGCGAAAAATTTTAAGATTCACAAGGCACTTTTAACTATTCGGTTTGAGAAAAGAATTTACTTATAGACAAGCTCTTTTTTAAACCAGTAATTTTTAGAAAGTAGATTTTTGTCACATTTTTGTTAGTCCACAATTTTAGAATTTTTTTTTTAAATTTTCCGTTTCTTATGACGCGCCTCAGCTGTCAAGGACGTGATCCCTGTATTATACGCTCAATAAACCGTATTTCGCACTAGCTCACTCACGCTTAGATGTCAAACTGAATCTGACAGGCGCAGCGCATGGAATTTTCACAAACGTTTTGTCGTGAGCAATTTTGTACAAAAAAAAAAAATGCGGCGCAGCGTCAATGAAGCGGAGAAACAGTTTCGCACGTATGGGGGCACGTATTGCTATTTTGTCGAATTATTGCTACTATCTTCCACTCGAATTAGCGTTATAAAAAATTTATGCTTTGTCTATAGTTTGATTAACTTTATAAAAAAGCTCATTTTTTTTTTTTATTGTAAAATTTAATTCCTTGAATGTGGTTTTCTGACACCAAATCTCTACGTCAAGTTCTCATGCGCATCCACTTTTCGCGCGTATCTAACACCAGAACCGCTCTGACAATACTAATGTCTATGCGCTGATTTTCCCCTATTTTGTATTGTCCACTTTTCTCGGCAGCCACCTTTTCCGCTGCGCCTGCTTATTTTCATTTAATTCGTTGTTTTATTTGAGACTCTCTTTGTCATCATGCGTCGCTTTGCTTGTAGATAATATCGAGTGCACACTCAGGCTTAGTCTGCAATCGTCGCTTATCTCTGCGTCCGCGCAGAATTGCCTCTCGAATTTCATGACACAAGGCGTTCGACGCATGGCTGGCGCGAGCGATACCCAAGTCAAGTGACAGACAGCTTGACAGCCAGTTAGGCGAGTGCTCGACATTTTGCTCGCCACATTGACGGTTGCGTGCAGTGTTGCAAGATTTTATTTAAAAAAAACTGTAAATTTCCGGAAAAAAAAATACAGTGACTAAACCAATCACCACGTGCCGATTTTTTTTTAAATATTCGCAATGTTTTTCGAGCTGAATTTTTTTTTTGTTATTGTCCTACAAAAATACCATCCGAGTTTTAACAGTTTCAAATTTATACAAAATTAAAAAAAAAAAAAATTTCATCAAAATTTCAACTTTTTAATCTGAATCTTCATAACATTTTTAGGTTTGCAGCTTTATAGCTTTAATTTTAGTCTGATGAAGTGCAAGTTTCAAACGGCTAAAAAATCCCGTTGATTTTCGATTTTTTTTTGTTACAGATTTTTGCAGTTTTTTCTATTTTTTCTATATAAACATTTACTTCTTACTTACTTATGAAATAAAATGCGGTAGACCGTTAGCAACAAAATTTAAAAAAATCATCGCCAGTTTTTGTAAATTGCACTTTTTTAAATGTATAAAAACACGCAAAAGCCTTCAGCAAAAAAATTAAATGAAAATTTGTTAAATTTTTCTAAACTACTTATAAAGTTTAGAAGTGTGATTTATAAGTTTTTGGTTAAAGCTTGGACGATATTTTTATAGTAAAATAACAAACATTGGTCATTTGTTTGAGTCACCGTATACTTTCAAAAAAAACTGCAAATATCAACGAAGGGATAAAAAACACTAAGGTTTTTTTTTAATTTTTTTGAGCATAAATAAAAAAAATAATAAATTTTACTTAACTAAACCAAAATATACTTTATAAAAGGGAATATTTAAATCCCAAATTATTTTAATGAAATTGAGTTTCATTATTTCTCGTAAATTGCTTTGTTAATATTTTCGAGCATTTGATTTTATGCCTGAAACCTAGTACCTCCTGAAGAATGGTTTCTTAAGAAATGTTTAATTCTTAAAAAAACAATTTCTAGTTTATTTATTCTTTTATGGAAAATATTCTTTCCACATTTGCTGTGGCGACTAGGATTCAAGTGAAACTATTTGAAAGTATTTGTTTCATCAGAAAACGCTGCTCCTTTATCGCCTCTCTTTATCTTAAAAATGTATTACATAAAACTGTTATTTTAATTAATTCGTTCAGATCGGAAATTTCGAAAAATCTGGCAACATTGCCCGTATGCAACATTCGGCTGATTCCATCTATCATCTTATTTCCTCGATAAAGGCGGCGATCTTCCGCTGGAATTGTAAAATTACCCGACTACACTTTGTACCGCCGTCGTCTAATTGACTGCCTGTCTCTTGGCGTCTCTCAGACTTTCGTTAGCGCATTGCACACCCACGCGCGCTTTATCCCCAGCTCAGATTTAACTTTGCCTTCAGCAGCTTTATCACACTCATCTTTATCACCTTCATCATCATCATCACCGAAGTCGTTAAAGTCGTCACTTCCACTCAGCCGCCAATCATCACTTTTCACTTGCTTGTGGTGGTAGTCGTTGTTTTTATTGTTGTCCTCAAGTTTTCGCCTTTAAATAGGATGATTTCTTTATTACATTTTATGTTGGCTTCTGATTTTATATTCATTTGCTGGCTTGTTTTTATTTGGTGCTTCGTTCCTTTTTTTTTGTTTTTTCTTAGTGCACTTGTTTACCGTTGATTTTTATTACTGTCATATTTTTATGCACTCTCACCTTGGTGGTAGTGCTGTTGTTGTTGTTTGCACTCGGAGACACCGCTCTTAACTTTTGCCTCAATTACGAATCATATTTGCATTGGCTGCTTGTCGCTTGGTGTTCTTTAGCTCTACCCGTTGCCTGTGCAATAAATAATCAGTCATCCAACCATCCATCTCCATCGAGCAATCAACGTCTTCTGCTTGTTGTTGCTCCTTTTCTTACTCAGATTTATGTATAATTCTTTATTTAGTCTTCTATTTAAAAATTGCCTTCTTTTCGGTGAGAAGCGATCGTTGAGCATAAGAAGTGTATGAATGTGCTCTGAAATGTGCTTTGTTTCCATCCTGATATACAGTGATGTCCACTAGAATAGCGACCCCTTTTGATCCTCAGTATTGAGAGCGTTCCTATTGTTTATTTAGTATTTAATAATTATTTCTTTATGTGTAAA
>NW_016186103.1:0-4720 GCF_001687245.7 Rhagoletis zephyria | reverse complement strand
GAGAGTTGCCACCTGTTTACAAAGTTACATTTAATATATACAATAGGTTAAATGAGTTACTTCAATAGATATACATAGATACCAATCAAAATGGAATTGTAAGACCTTTGTTTATAAACTGCATGTAGAGCGTTGCCACCTGTTTACAAAATCAAGTTCAAATTAAATTAAGGCAAGTAGAAAATTGAAATATGTATCCCGATATGGGTACCAGACGAAAGAGGTTGTGTTTTAAAAATATTTTGAAGAACGTTGCCACCTGATTTCAAAATTTAATTCAATGTAAGCAATAGGTAAATGAATTACTACTGTATGGATATCAATCAAAATGGCTTTGAAAAAATTTATTTCCAAACTTAATTTAGGAGGGTTGCCACCTGTTTAAAAAATTACATTAAACTTAATATACGTATTCTACGTTCAAGATTAGGGACCGTGGCTTCGACACAGTCCGCAGGTCAAGACGAAGGCGTTGGACTAACCCTTTTTTTATGTTCGCATCGGCGTCAAATCAAAACGAAAACTCAAAATCAAATAATTCTTCACTTTCAGCTCCAAAACGCTTCTGAAAAAACTAGCTTTAATCGCATAGAAGTTGTCTCAATGAGCCAAACGTTGCGAAAACCTAGAATAGATTTTAAAGAAAGTGCTTATATTCCAAATCGAAAATTGTGGGAGCCGTGCAAACTGTGCTGTGAACATTTGAGATAGTGGATCAGTGGTCAAAGAAGCCGCTTGAGTTTCGGAGTGCCTACGCAATGGAAAGAAGGGAAAAATCACGTTGTTAATTTTTACTTGTGCTGTCCTAAATTTCGTTAAAAATGATTTATCCAGACCTATAATCGGCTAGGATGACCTTAACAAATTCAGAGGAAGTACCTATGCCAAAATTTTGTTCCAGTCGTGCCCTTTACGCCAATGAATCTTCAATGAAGCGAACAGTGGCAGTGGTGATTTCGAAGGAATAGTGTTCACAAAGCCTTTCACCCAAGAACAACTTAATGATTTGATAAGAGCGTATAACTTCCTAAAGAATCGGCAGAAGTATTGGCTTCTAGATTTAAAGAAAACATTTGTTAGCGTCAGGTGCAAAAGTGACGTTCTATCGTATAAGAGAACAGGACTTGCTACAATTTTTTCAATCGGAAAATGGGATTGTTTTTGATCAGATGTGCAAGCCCTTTTTATGGAAATTGGTCTTTCCGAATACCAGCTAACTATGTCATATTTTTATAAACATTTCAAGAGATAAAATTATATTATCCCCCTGGGGCTTATGAAAGAATTTGTTAAGACGCTTGACGAAAATTGGCGATGTGTTTCTTAAATAATTACCTTTCCAACAAAAGAAAAATCATTCAAATCGGTTGAGAAACATAGGAGTAGTAAGGAGGAATAGATTTGTATGAGATTTCGTTAGCATATTAATATATAGCCACTGATTTCTCGACAATACTCGTACTTCCAAGTATCTTTAAATCAAACGCGAAAAGTAAACAAAAATCAATTTGATTTGCTTTTATGACCTCCTCCTATTGGTAAATTGAATAGACACTGCTTTTAATAATTAAATAGTTTATAGCACAAAGCTTATTTAATGTTTTTAAAAGCAAATATTTTATAAGTGTACCTATACTTATAAATAACGAAAACGAGAAACAATGATAAGCTTTCATACAAATTTTCTGCAAGAATGGGCTGTATTTTGAATTTTCAACAAAGACAAAATACATTGGATAACGAAAGCTCCGTTATGCTGAAGAATGGCTAAGTTATAGAGTCCAAGACCATCTTCTTTTCCATTCATTATCAAAGGTGGGGCAAGAGATGCGTTTTCCATTTATTTAAGAATTTTTAGCCGCTACCGCATAGAAGATATGTTGGGTGAAAATTTCATAGCTGTACCAGAGTACCAGAGCTCACTACCAGATTACTATGGCAGTACATGTAAATTCAAAACTTTAATGCCGTTTTTCTTGAATTTTTAGTTTTTCGAGTTATGCCAGTGGTGAAGTAAATGAGCATTATATTCATTTTCACAATGTTTATTGGGCAATTTTTAAACTTTTTTTAATGTAATTTAAAGAAGGAATTAAAAAAAATATTACTTAAAATGGTTTTTGACACATCAATAGTTTTTGGTATCCGCGATCTTACTCAGTACTTGTCAAAAAGTATCGAGTTGCCGGTACTACTTAGTACGCATGAAAAGTATCCCTGCAGGGAAACCGCGGACTAGTGAATCAAATTTCTAGTTCCGTCCTAGGTCTTTATCGCCTAAAAGAAATTAGTCCGATAGGAACTATATCCCCACCAGTCCAAAATCGGCGAAAAGTGGTACTTTTAAAAAACTAATTTTTTAAATTTGTTTCACTAGAAATCTATATCTAAAATGACGAATTTAGAAATGGTTCGGAACTATAGAAAAAGGGATGCAGAACGCACTAGATCTTATTTGTCGAATTTAGAACTAGTTCGGAACTATCGAATAAGGGATGCAGCGGGTGGCTTGTTTACTTTACATAGATGTGTTCGGCGGCTTTTTCGTTCAAATACGCTCCTATTCTATGCTTCGCAGATGATTTTTCATAGCTTGGTAAAACAAAACCAAAATTTGTGTTAACCTCTTAACATCTTGGGACCGTCTGGAATCTAACCAGTACAGAGAGCAACTCTGCAAACTCAGCTGCAGCCAAAGGTATGTAAACGTACATTTCTAACAATCATTCAAAC
Source organism: Rhagoletis zephyria (assembly GCF_001687245.7). NCBI lineage: Eukaryota > Metazoa > Arthropoda > Insecta > Diptera > Tephritidae > Rhagoletis > Rhagoletis zephyria. Next base: position 1,987 of record NW_016186103.1, on the reverse strand, counting down.
AAATTTTATTTCAAATTGAAAACACATTTCCATGATAAAAATATAGTAAGGTAGAACCGCTGAGAGGAATTTTTCAAATTCTTGACGTTTCCAAACAATTTAATTTTTAAATTTACTCACAAACTCACACACACATTTTCATTTTCAATCTCAAGCAACAACAATTTCGAACAATTTCATTTTTTTCTTTTCACTTTTATATGATTTTAAAATGTTGGCAAACTTCAAAAAAAAAATCATGGCCGACAAATTGATAGAACGGTTCTACCTTGCTATATTTTTATCATGCACATTTCTTCCAAAATAACTTAAAATCGCAAACACGGAAGAACAAAAAGATTGAAAAATCATGATACTTTTTTCTTTCGTCTGTCGATTTTAGAACTGGTTCGCAACTATTAAATTTAGGACTAGTTCGGAACTATCGAAAAAGGGATGCAGCGGGGGGCAATTGACACTTCCTAGGACATCGCCATGTTAAATTCGCCAGTTGCTTGCATGCAAAAGAGATTTATCGCGAACCAGTACTGGGTCTAAATGTACTAGAAGCGCACCAGTTCAGAACTAAAGATTTTCCCCACAGGGATGGTATCGTTATACCACTAACAAAGGCCGATGAGATCGTCATATGATGGCTGACCATTGCTGTTTTTGTGTACAAATCGGTTACCGACTGATTAAACATCTAAGGAATATTTTGTCTAAACATTTGAATTTGTTAAATAAATAATGGTAACTGTTATGAAGTGTTTTGTCAAAAAGACTATTCGAAAGCAGAACTCGTGTTGGAACTACGCTAAATTGAGCGCATTTTTCTATTTGTTGGAGGTCGAAAAGCTTTTACATTTCATGAACTCTTCAGAGTAGTAAAACAACAATTAGGTAAGCACCACTTAAGAAAAACTCACAAAAATATTTGGAAAGGTTTGAATGACTTCAGAAAGCATATATGTATGTATGTGGAGTTCTAGTTTTCGATAATTTCTTTTAGTAAACGGAGTCATTCGGATTTTTAACTTTTTTGGGCACAGGTTTTGATTGTTGATCTAACTTAATTGGACCCTTCTAACTTCAATGGTGTCCCATGTTTCGTCGGGTTGGCTCCAGTTTTCCAACTATTCCTTTCGGCCGCTGAGAAAACCTTGTCGGATTTAATAGATATGTAAAATATACGACGCAGAAAAGAATTTGCAATGCGTTTTGATGTGGTTTTTAAACTATAATTTAACAAACACTATATATGTATGTATGTACCTACACAAATCGACTATTTAAAAGGGTGACCAGACGTCCTGATTCAGGGTCGAATTAAAGTGTCCCGACTGATTTTTCTTTTCCCGCTTAATGTCCTGATTTTTTACAGAGCTGACCTTTTATAAACTGTATACTTACGGTGACCATATTTATGACAGCCGAATACGGGACAAAAAATAATTATGCCTATTTTTTCCACATAAGCTAGAGGATTTTAAAACTTTTTTACTGGGGCTGTCTGAAGGACAAAATTTATTCAAAAACAATTCAAAACGAAGACCATTTGCGGGAACAAATAAATGGAGTGGCTGCTGAGATAGCCCAATTGAGTTTAAGATCTCTAAAAGCGTCTTTTCTTAAAAGGTGTCGAACTTGTATTAGAGTAGAAGGTCGCCAATTTGAGCATATTTANGCCTTCTTATTTGGAGTTTCTCATGTTGAAGATACAATCCCTCATATGATCAGCAATATTTTTTTGCGTAATTTCGCCTGATAAATATCTTTCCTCTTCACAAATTTTGAAAATTGGCACATTGAATAGGTAGCATCAGTAGTGCAGCTGATTTANGTTTTTCTTGAAACAACTCATGTATATTTTATTTCACGTGAACCCATCTTTCACAAAAAATATTGATAGATATAGCCCTTGTTATAGACTCTACTCCGAATTCCGACAAGTAACAAAAATGGTCGGCCGCTGTGGTGTAGTGGTAAGCAGTGCGCGCTTCCACTC
>NW_016186102.1:0-4720 GCF_001687245.7 Rhagoletis zephyria | reverse complement strand
CAAATTCTTACAAATTATCGGCAGCACCGCAAGCCACCACCGCACTGTGCAGCCGAGGGACCGCAGGGCATAAAAGGTGGCGTGTAATAAGTAGATTGCTGCTGCTGCTGCTACGGCTGCTACGGCTGCCAACTCAGCGATAAGGTGCTAAAATATTATTTGTTTTAAGTGTCAAAGGTGTGTGCGGTGTGTATAAATTTTTAGCAACAGCAGAAAAGGTAGAAAAGCAGCAGCAGCAGCTTATAGCTGCTATCCAAGACATAATCGAAGACAATTTATATGTACCTACGAGCATGCGGACGAAAGTACATACACACATACCCGCATGCGAAATAGCAAAGGTATTCAAGTGCTTAAAGCCTAGTCGAATAATAATAGATAAAAATTCACTACCTTCAAATGTACTTTGCTCCTCCCCAAGTGCGTCTGTTTGTGTGTTATGCCTAAGTGTGTTTTGTACCTACTCTAAATACGTTCGTATGTACGTGTACGTGCATTTGTGTGTGAAAGCATAATAAATTTTTAATAAACCTTCGACTTTTAAGCGCCCAAGCGCTCAAGTATCCTTTTGCAGTGCTCTCAAAGCAAAAGGATATATGACCGCGGAAGTGGTAGGCAGCTGTGTTGACACTTGCAATGATAGCATAGAATCGTAAATCAGTTGCTGCAGCGGCTGTTAGCTGGCTGCCGCTGCTGATGGCAGTTGTGAAATTGAATTCGTTGCAACTTAAGTGCTTGAAGCATTCTTCGTTCTACAATCATACATACATACATACATTTGTCTATGCCAGAATCTATGTAATTGCATACATATGTACGCAGCCGGCGTGTTTATAGCAGTTTCAATAAAATGCTAAGCGACAAGTTTAAGTTAGTTCCCATGGATATTTAAGTTGCTTGTGGCAGCAACACAACTGCGCTCTACTAGTTTATGCGACAGCATGAAGTGACTGCAACCATTTAGTTTTGTTGTCTACTGCAGCTATTTTTCATTTAATAACTAAACATTGACAGCTTATCGTAATCAGTAAGCATAACAGTTAAACGAGTTAAAGTGTTGGAAAATGGCATTGCATTTTATAATAAAGCTAAAATCGTTTTATATTCTTAATTAAAATGTTGTTTTAATATATGGCAACATTTGTAAAAAGGTTGCATTTTGCGTATAGGAAAATAATAAAAACCTCGAACTCGACTTCAGTTACAAAATACAAATTGTTTTATGAAGAACAATAGTAGGGTTGCCAAAAAGGGTAAAAAAATTGCCGAGACTTGTAAACTTTAATTTGAATCGTACATTAGTGATCTGTCTACCGTTTTTCTAGATCAGGTCCTTTTTCTAGTGGTGATTTCGTTTCTACCAAAAAAAGTTGCCCTTGCCCGGTGCAAAATGTGTTTGTTATTACAATCAACCCTTTGAAAAGGCATGTTTTTGCCTTCTAGTCCTTGTCCAGCCCACGCATTTATCATCGTAATAGAAACCATCTTATTTTTGGGGCAACCATCTCCCCTGACTAAGCTTCAAAGGGCAGAAAAGGTGCCTTTTATGCTTTACAAGAGTGTGACATTTTAAGAAACGAACACAGGCGTTTTTTCAGCCTTTACCCTTAATTTAGAATCGAACACGAAAAGAGAAAGGGGCAATCAAATGGCGAAATTTTCATTTTTAATTTTCATTGCGAATGAAAAAAAAACTTTAACCTGAAAAATCCCACTGGGAAAATAGGTAAGCACCTTACGAGGTATCCCATGTTTTCTTTCAGTTTTCAGTACCAAAATTGTCATCATGGCCAATGTCATCTACTTGTAAAACGCAAAATGAACACCTCCGAAGACACATTACGTTGTCAGTTGCAAAATAACGTGCAGCCGAAGTTATTTCCAAGCACCGAACTACTCCGAGCGACTGCTCTGCATTACACGTAACTTACTTTGTAAAGCGACTCAGAAGTATGTTTGATAGCAAATGTACATTCTAAATTCCTACTTACATAAGGCGGCCATGCCTTTGTAAAAGTAAGGGGCGTTCGGCAGGGAAATGGTAATGACTGCCAGGTGAAGAGTAAGTTGCTAATAAGGTATTATTACGTGCTCCTAATTCCCACTGGGATATTACTAATACGACATATACGAGTATATATGTAGATACATACGACTAAGGCCATGTACGATATGGCGTATGAGTAACATTATTTTCTGCTCCGCTTTGATACAAAATAAAAAGTAAGGACAGTGCTGTCATCGGCTATGCCAAAGGCTTCATACCTTACATGAACATCAGAAAATTTTAACTCAACCCATTAGTGTATTTTAATTCATGTACATAGTTAAATGTTTGGATGCTTAACAAAATGCTTACCTTCACCGCATACAATAGATATAAAAAACTCATAGATAGACATTTGAAAGAAATATACACCGAGTAGGTCTATTGTGCCCTCCACTTATCACAATAAATCAGTAAAAACATAGACAGGCAACGTTGATCCGGATTAACGACGCAGATGATCTGACAAAAATTGTACCTTAACAGACGACAAAAATGCGGATTAACGAGCTGCAATGTCGTGGGCTCGAGTCCCATGGCCAGCAGAGTTTTCATTTTTTGTATATATTCAATTTTAACTTCTTTATTATTCTAAAGTTGCTTTCAGTTAAAAAATAAAATAAAATAAAATAAAATAAAATAAAATAAAATAACTTCAATTAAAATACAGTTAATTCTAAAAAAATCATATATACATACTAATTTTTCAAACTTTAAGAAAATTAAAATAAATATCGAATTTTCGTCAAAATTTAAATTTTTTTCACACAGCGCCTGTAATAATAAAATAAATAATGTGAAATCAAATTACATAAAACAAAATAAAAAAAAATTATTAAAAAAGTAATAGAATAAAAAAAAACCAAAAGTAAATAAAAAATAAAAAAATGAATAATATAAAGTACATAAAAGCTACAAGTTATTAAAAAAAAAAAAATAAAATAAATAATAAAAACAAAAGGTATAATCGATGCAGTACTACGTAGCTCTCACCGCTAGGCTACCGGAGATGCCAAGCTCACTTGCTTGTTTTGCTTACTTTTACCTTCTTACCAGTGTTGTCATCGAAAATTCCCTTGATCCTATTTAATTTTAGGAATTAACTCTAGGACTTAATCCGGATCATCTGCAGTTAATGCCCGAGATAACTCCTAATTAGCGAGTTGATCCGGACTAACGTTGCCGTCTGTCTATGCTTTTAATTCCAATGATTCTAAGAAGTCCAGGACAGCCTTTGGCAGCGAGGAAGTATGTGCTCTATCTCTGGCCACATTTAGCCTATGCTGTTTGTTCGTCGCCTCGCTACCGCATCACACTCCAAGAGCAGATGATATCTACGGTATCTCTTCAGCTGAATTGCAAAAACGGCAGAGATTGGTCGAAAAGTTTCCTAGCTTGTGTAGATGGCCTCTTAATCTGGAATTTCCAGTGATGATGCCTGCAATTATTCTAAGTTTATGTTTGTGGAGGTTAATTTTAAGTTTATATATTTTTAGATTATACCACCCAGTAAGCTTTTGGCCTAGCAGACTCCGTGTACTATGCCAGTGATGTTCCTTCCTACCTAGGTTCTTTCTTAAGCACTTACCTGATAGTGTTTGGGCATATTGCAAAGAATGGCTCTAGACCTATTGGGGACAAAGTCGTCGCTGTTTTGGCTAAGTCGCCCACTATCTCGTTCCCTCTATTACCCTTGTGATCTGGGACTCACAGTAGCTGGTTTTCAATGCACTTAATGACCAAGGACGATTTCACTTGAAAGGATGATTTCTGCACACCGATCGACGGCGTATACCTTCGCTTGAAAAATGCTTGGGTATTTTCCCATGGGCATGGATAGCCTCAACCTGAGACCATAAATTCCTGGCTAAATACCCTCTGGTAACTTGGAGCCATCTGTGTACCACTGCATGCTACTGGCCTGTATGTACCCCTCCATGCTGAAGTCGCTCCAGGTCGCCTTAGTGCAAAGCTCTATCTTCAATTTCTTGACGAAAACAATTACCTTATTTATATAATACCTGGAGAAGAGGGCTCGTGGGAGCTGGGATCCTAGACGATAGCACCTTGCCTTTACCATAACCATATCTTACGCAATTTAGGATAATACGTCAGGCATCCACATAGGACTTCCGATTTCCAAAATGCCTCTTAAATAAAAGAGTAGTGGTAATAGATATTTCGAGTATGAAGCTTAAAATATTTTCTAATCTTGTGCCTGCATGCGCGCCCTTCTGCTTCTCAAAGGGTCCCACCATTCAGCACTAAGGGGGGAATTCGAAAGGGCTTGTATAAATAAATTTACATTCCACAGACATTTTACTATTTTCCTCTTGCAATCCCCAGTTTAAGGCGTAATTTTGTATGCAGACGCAGATGTACATAAAAAGGGCAAGGACTGCTTGTCTTTTTGGCGTAGCAGTCGTGCACAGAGGTGATGACACTTTGTGAATGTTAATTGGATTATATTTTTAAATTATTTCACGTGAGCATAAACACAAGTCATTATATGCNATTATTTCACGTGAGCATAAACACAAGTCATTATATGCAAATACGTGTTTTTACACAGGCAGAGCGACAGTCACAGAAGCGCGCTCAGCACTGCAGCCGGCATTTGTCAGTTGGGGTGTATACAGATGCATGCTCGCAGAGCGCGCTGAGGTGAAGTTG
>NW_016186101.1:0-4720 GCF_001687245.7 Rhagoletis zephyria | reverse complement strand
AAAGAACTTTTAAAAAATCTTTGCTCTTCGTAAATCTAGGGATGGCCAAGGTGAAAATGTATTATTCTATATTTGTTCAAATAAGACCGCCTGCTTTTAGTAGCTGCTTGACCTTTCGCATCATATATGTAGGTTAAACTCTTCCATAACCGTTTGATTCTCAATTCTTATTGTACTTAGACATAGACAGGTACATATAACGTTAACAACCTTTTGCTTCTTCACTGCCTGTCAGTGTCAACTGTCAATAACACGTGACCGAATGACAATTTTATGCTTTAATATTTTTGTGAGAATTTCAACTTTTACCCAGTTGTTGTTGCTGTCGTCCTTATGGTATTATTATGCTTATCATGATGGACATTGAAAAGCGTTTATGAGTGTGTCCGCGCGTGTGCTTGTGTGTATCTGTGTGTACTGTAAAGTTCTGTTTTTTTTTGTTCTTGCAGCTGATGCTCTTTTACTGACATTCGCTTGTAAATTTGGTCAACGCAGAAGTTTGCATTGTTGCTGTTGACAATTTATTTGATGCACTTTGTGTATATTTATTATGCAACAGCTGGGAATAGCCGAGAACAGCTGATAAAGTTCAAACTTATACTTTTTTCAAGTAATATTTTGAGGATTTTTTTTTGGAGACAACTATTTATGCTGCTTGGATAAATTTTATAAATTAAATTCGTCAAATATTCCCTTTGTATGCATTTTTTTATTGAAGGTGCGTTGTTTTTTTTTCTGATAAATATGACGCTAAAAATTCATCAAATATTTTCCGTACAAATAAATAAATAAGAACCAAATGCAGGAGTGGCTGACAGCAGATTCTGTATCCAGTATGTATTTGGGAATACAAAAATGTGTGCCTATTGTTTTCAGAACAAAATTAGCTTTATAATCTGGGAACAAGCATAAATCTGGCTTTTTAAGTTAGGACGCAAAAGTAATTTTTCGAGTTATAAAAAAATTGCGAGCAGTGGCTTACTAAGCCAAAGAGATCCCTAGCTCGCCTGTCGTCCACGTTCGGCCAGGAAGATCTTATATATGTAAGTTTTCGCCTGACCTTCGCTGAGTTGATATGAGGCTCAGTTTTCGAAGAGAATCCCACTTTAATGCAGGGTAAGTCCCACTCTCTATTTCCTGGTGGGACTTACCCAGAGGGTGCAACTACTGGCCAACTCATCAGTCATTCAGTTTTTGCAATGACCTCCTGGCCTGGCGCCCAAATAAGTCTGAAAAGGTAACACTAAGACGAGATCAAAAGAGAAGTCAGGCATTCTGCCACTAGCCTCGAGCGCTGGACTCTGATATTGAACTCCTTTACCGCCATCGCAGACGTTAGCAGCCAATCGACTTTTAACAGAAAACTCTGCCTGGCAAACACTTCGGTGATCTAAAATCCTAAATTTAAAGTTGGAGGAGAGTTTCCTGTAAAAAATCTCTCCACAGAGATTTCGCGCCAATAATCCGTGTTATCCGAGATATAGTTGAAGTCCCCAAGAATATTGGAGTGCCCAGATCGCAAATCGGCTAGCTAACCGATGCTACTTTGTCTTACTGGTGGAACTATGCATTAAGCAGTACTAGCGCTATCTGTTTTTTCCAACCTGATAACTGTCTAGGCACCAGAAGATTGGAGATGTAGTACTTGGGGATTGTGATTTCCCCGTGCATGGATTATTTGGCATTAAGCTATACTCGCGTCCTTAGGTGTACGGATAGATCCTTCTCCACAGCCTCGGGCTTTGCTCCGACCCAAAATTCTCTTACCAGAGCTACTGCAGCCTTGTACAGTCTGGCTGACTATTTATAAGTACGTTTTGAAGAGTCCATAGGCACTATTGCACTTTCGAAGAGGACCTTTAGTAACGTCAATGAGCCAACCACACGTGTTTTCACTAATGGCCAGTGATGGCGCCGTCCTTCATACCCCAGTTAACGATACCAAAAAAATGGATCTTCCCTGTCTAACAATTTCACTGAAGGTGTTTTTTGCAAGCTCCTGTGTTAGGCCTTTTTTCCAGGAAGAGCTCGTTCTCAAGCGACAGTTGCCCTTGTGAGCAGACGGTAGTATAATCGCACCATTTGCCGTGGCCTCTTTTGAAACATTCGCACCCACGATTACTCTCCCACTCGAGTCTACAATAATGATTCACTGACACCTCATTCGCATGATTATCTTACTGACACTCTAAGATTTTGGCGGCCATGCGAGGGCTTGAGTGAATCATTTTAGCCTCCATAAAAAAAGGCGAGATATCTTAGCTGATGCTTGCGATGTCTTCCCGCACAGTTCTCCTTTGATTCACAAAACGATACCGTCTATACTTTACCCCACTAAAGACAGTTTTCACCCGAGCCACCTGAGGGTGGAGCGACGTCGAAGGTAGGTTTTCTGCCACACCGTGGCTTGAAGCGGGGCTCGGATCGTCGAGCTAGCCGTGATGGCCATCGGCTGATCGAGTACCGGAAGCGATTTCGCCTCAGNAAATTTATTTATTTTTATTTTAAATTTGGCTGCCTTGGTTGTGTTCATTTTGTTGGGTCTCCATTCAGAGCCGCTATCCAAAACTCGGGCGTGTAGTCGGCTTTAAAATGGCTGCATAGCTTCCTCTAGAAGAGTATGGGAAGGTGGAGGCATGCTCTTATGCGGTCATGCCTTGGAAGCGCAAAGTTGAGTTCCACCTACAACACCAACTTAACGGTGACGAGAATCGGCCTGAAGCCTGTCAGGGTTTTAACGGAACAGCGGAAGTTGCAGCTTTAGTTTACCAGTCATTTCCGCTGTGCATACTCGTACCACCAGCTCAAGCATCGAAAAAGTCAATACGTTTCACAATTCATTGCTGGGGCCGAATCCAAGTTCGTTATATTTTTGGAAGACAAAAATGAAGACCTTAAAATGTGTTGTGTCAGGAGGTGAACTGATAAAATGGTAAACATTCTCTCTATGCCATCACAGTTGCAGCTCAATTTAAAGTTCCCAAGCTGTTTTATTTACTCAATATTTACTTTATTTAAATATACTTTATGCATAAATCAAATTTCTTTCGTTTTCGCTTCATTGCCAGTTCATTCAAACGCATTAACAACTCAAATAAAAGCTCAAAGTGCTGACAACCAATTGATTCCTACAAACAATACACAAAATTCCAAAGGCGCATTAATCATGAACCCCAACCAGCACGAGGAGCACAAAAAAACTTTACCATCCAGCAGAAAGATGTAATAACTTAAATTTGTTTGTGAAAATATGTATGAGTGTACTACAGAGAAAACTTTCACTTTCCCTTGGCCAGCTGCATGTATAAGTATATTTATTTGAAGCCAAATGTCCGTTTAAATTGAAATATAAAAATTAAAAATTAAATAAAAATAATCGAAAATCTATACATATATAATTTTCAGTGAATTGAAATGTGAGTATAAATACTTTTATTCATCTTTTTTATATTAAAAAAAAACCCGAGAGGAGGAAGTGTCGAAAGCCTAACACAAAAAACCATCAGTGTGAAACTTTAACCCACTAAACCTCCTAACGTCTATGTACCGACTCCCCTGCACCATCGTTAAGTATCTTGTCGGGAGATGGTTTGATCCGCAAGCTCTCCGTCCGTTACTGTTCACATGACCACCCCACGGTTTGTCTTGGTTTGGTTCGTTTCTAGGTCTAGTAATTTCCGGGTGCAGCGGTGTATTGCTGTTAATACGATTTTTTGTGAGACTCGCCCTCTTCATGCCGTAACTTTCAAGGAAAACTGGCTTTTTATCTGGCCTAAACCAGATGATATGTTGTGGTAGCTTCTTACTTCGTCTGTCGTTCTTGCCTGCGCCTCATTTTCTCGCTGTTGCGGAGTGTTGCTGCATCACTAGGGCAGAAGTGGTTTCCAAGCGTATAATCTAAGCACTGCCAGTGGGACAGGTATTTCGGTTAAACTTACGCTGCCGACACGTTCATTGAGTTTTCCTCTTTATGTGCTGAATTGGGGACATGGAAAGAGCACATGTTCCGCACCTTTAGGACTACAGTATTGATTAATTTCGTGTCCAAAGCGATGAACGTAGGCCTTAAATCATCCATGACCATTAAGCACATGTGTTGGGTAGGAATCTACCTCTGCATGGTGCCTGTCGATATTAGGGATGAGGCGATGTACCCACCTGCATTTTGTTGCACCATCCCACCTGGTTTGCCATTCCGATATGCTGTTTTGTCTCAATAAAGTGGTGCGAATTTCGGGCTCGTCATGCTTACCCTTTCTTTGTTCAACCGTTTTCTGTGCCAAGAGGTCAAGCATCCCGGAGTTCCAGCTTCCAATCTGTTGGTAAAATTTTTTTGTACTTAAAGCTCCTTTTCGCATATAAGAGCAAATCATATCCTTCTTCTTCGCCACATTTGTTTAATTGAATTTTAATTTTAAAGTGAATGAACTAAACGCCTCTAGATTTGTTTGAGCACATTCTATCGAGTATGAATATACATCGGTAAATAAATAAATTTGAGCTGCTCTTTAAACAAGTTAAATCTCAAACGAAGTGACACTTTTGACAAGCAACCAAATCAAACAAAACAAGGACAACAAATAAATCAGATAGACTTTTTTCTGCTTTAATGCATTTTAATTCACCTCTACTCGAGTGTCGAGTGTCAGCATTTTGCCTCTAGGGAGTAGCGAACAGCTCCATAGCGGTCATTGCCATCGGCTTTTGTGTACTTTGGCCA
>NW_016186100.1:0-4721 GCF_001687245.7 Rhagoletis zephyria | reverse complement strand
TATGTACATACAGTGGGGAGTAGTGATGAGTATATGGTGATTTTTGTTAAATATTTGCAAGGTTTTTAAAGTAAACAATTTTTTTGCTTTAACCAAAAACATATTAATCAAAGTTTCAAACTTTATACAGAGCTTAGAAAAATTAAACAAATTTTCATTAAAATTTTGAGCTTTTCAATCAAATATTTTTGAGTATGCAGTTTTGTAAATTTATTGATTTTAGTGAAAATTTTAAGCGGCTGTAAAATCGGGTTGATTTTTGGGAATTTTTTTTGTGACGGCTTTTTGCACTTTTTTCCATACAAGCATGAATTTCTTATGGAAGAAAATGCGCAAAACCATTTGCAAAGAAAATTAAGAAAAACAAAGCCACTTTTATAAATTGCACTTGTTATATGAAAAACCCGCAAAAGTCGTCCGCAAAAAAACAAATATTAAAAATGAACGCGATTTTGCAGTCACGTAAAACTCGCACTTTATTATACTAAAATTTTTAAATTTACAAAAGTGCACACTCAAAAAAAAAAATCTGATTAAAAATCTCAAAATTTTATGGAAAATTTATTACTTTTTCTAAGTTCTGTATGGTTAAAATATGAACCATATTTTTACGAAAAAATAACATAAAAATTTTAACTTTAAAACCTTGCAAATATTTAGCAAAAATTACCATGTACTCATCACTGCTCCCCACTGTATATACACACATGCCTGCATATCTACATACATACCCAGTGGGAAAAGTAGTAATGCATTACATGCGTGACAAAGAATGTAATGTATTTCTTATGAGTTCTAGATTCTGTTACTATTTAATATCTAATCAGCATACTAATCTATACAAAATGTCCCAAAAAATTCATATTAAATCGCATATATTCTTGAGACATCACCGTGGCGAAAAAATGCCTTTTCGTATGTGGAAACGGCTGTTTTACTGATTATTTTTTCGATTACTCCACATTATATTTTCCCACTGGGTACATATCTATCTACATAAGTACATACTACATATATACATACTTATAAATATGTTGCAGGTGCGAATACACACATACATATGTATGTATGTGTGTAGTTCAAATTATCTGTTGTAGACGAAAATTACAATTGACACACTGTGCCAGTTTCATTTGTATCTTTTTGTATTTTTTTTGTAATAATATTAATTTCAAAAGCCGCACAGAATGTTGAAAAAAATTAGGAACATTTTAGGAAAAGCAACTAATTACATAAAGATGCTTTTTAATTTCTGAAATTTCAGAGTTTTTAATACTGTTTTTACTTTTTCGAATTTTAGCCAAAGTTTTTGAATTATCATTTTTTTCAACTCTCTTTTTTTAATTACTGATTTTTCAACTTTTGAATTTCTTATGCCGATTTCTTTTCTACCGGAAAATACAACCTTCTCTTTGCCCTCTACGCACAAACAGTAAAAGGAGGGCGATGAGAGGGCAACCTGTTTGTGTAGAAACGAAAATGCCATTAGTTAGATTTCTTTTTTTAAATTTTAATTTTTGGTAATAATTTTTTAAAATTAAATTTTTTGTATCATTTCATTAGAGAAACATTTTCCAGGATGAATTGGTTTTAATATAAAATTTATTTGCTTATAGATAAATCCACACATACATATGCATCTATGTAAGTACTTGCAGACATGCATGCACTGTTGTTGTACTCTTATGTACATATATGTACATGCGCATCACATTTATAACTGTCAGCTTAGAATTGTGGCCAAGGCCAGAGTCGGCATTGTTTCATTTATGACGAGATTAATTTAATTTTTGGCGAAGAACCACTCGGACCACTTGCCATACGCAGCTGTGCGCTGTAACTACAAAACAAAACAAACATTTTATAGTGCGCTGAGACCCCCGCAAACACAAATAAAAATGAAAAACATGAAACCAAAAATTAAAGATTAAAACAGAAAAAAAACTAACAGATTTTTTTTAAGCACCAGCATTTGTTTGAAAATGTGTGAGAAACAAAAAGTTACCGATATAGATTATCAGGAATTTACAAGTTTCTCATAGAAAGATACAATTTTCTCATAGAAAGATATATCAATCTGAAAGTTATCAATGTATTAATCGATATCAATATTTAATTATTTGTCGATATCAACATCTACTAATTCTTATCTATATTACTTTGAATTTAGTTATCGAAATATTTATTCATATTCATCCGTACTTTTATTGATTCCATTGTGATCGAAGTCGTCATCGATTATCGTTTTTCAATAACGTCATTAACGTCTCCTTGATTATAAAAATTTTAACAATGTTTCCGCAATACTTAATAAGGTTTTATCGGTAGCAATATCGATATATATTTAACAAAAACTTTCTTGCAATAGAATTTATTGTTGTTGATAGCGTTACCAGTAAGTTTATTGATATTTTTAAACGATTCGATTAATGTCTTAGTGTCTGTTGATACAAACGTGCTTTGAAAAAAGTTTTGGACAGGGTTACCAGATTAAAATTAAAATTTACGGAATATGCAAAATGGTATAGTTTTCGATATGGTATATGAATATTGCAATATTATTTCGAAGTGTAACGTACTCTAGAAGAGCGAACAGTACTAAATTTGCGGTTTTTGAATAGAGTTGCTAGCTAATTAAATAACGAAAATTAATTAAAAATGCTAGTAGACTAGGAAATAAGTTACAAACTAAATATCAGATACAATTTTTTGAATGTTTTGGTAATTAGGATTGCCACCTATTTGAAAAATATAATTTAGTTAATTATTCCTCTATTTACTCATAATGTCCAAAGGCACACAACAAATTTGAGGAGAAGCTCGGTCAAATACTTAGCAAAAGTGTGAGCGCCGATATAATATTAAGTAATTGTTCAAATGGAAAAAATAACAATAACAAAAAATTTTCGGAGCTACATTTTTTCCTAATTGAGTTCCTAACTATTTAAAGCCATTTTGTTAAAAATGAAGAGTACTTGCTTAAAATATTGAAATATATTTATTAAATGAAAGGAATTTTTTTATATTTTATTTTAAAAAGGGATCGTTCCCAAGCCTTGCGAAGTGGGAATACGCGCCTCTAAACTTTCAGCCACATCGGCCACTTATTTTAAAACGTGAGTTTACTAAAAAAGGAGAGCACTAACTCAAATACGGTTAGTAAGTGGAAAACATTTTTGGGCAGAGTTACCGCATACCAAAAAAATAAAGTTTCTAAAATACTATAAGTTTATATTAAAATAAGCGAGCTTTTGAATACTTTTACTTGGCATATTTGTCCGTAGGGTCTTATATTTTCCTAAACAGAGTTGCCATCTATTTAAAAATGTAAATTTACTAAACATACATATGTAGCACTTAAATTATAAAATATGAGCATGAAATTAAAGAATGTTTGAAATATTGCACATATATTGAAAATATTTTTAAGCAAAGTTACCACAAAAATAATGTTTTTAAAACACTGTAAGTCTACATTAAATTAAGCGTGCTTTTGAATGCTTTTATTTGGAAATATTTGTCCGCAGAGACATATATTTTTTAATAGAGTTGCCATCTATTTAAAAAATTTTAAAAGTTTAAATTTACAGCACTAAAACTATATATATACAAATGGGCATAAAGTTAAGGAAAATTTCAAATATGGTATTTTGAAAATATTTTTTTTTGCAGAGTTGCCACCCATCAAAAAAAATTAAGTTGCTAAAATATCGCAAGTTTTTCAAAAATGTAAAAAGTATATATTATTGAGCTCGTTAGCGAAACATTTGCGTGATTCGTTGCAGGTATTGCATACAATATTAAATGCGCTATTTCCTTACCCGTCTGAATGCAAATGCAAGTCACTATGTCAGCGCAATGCGTTGCACTAATTAGTGCCATTTACCATTTACTATGCCATAACCGATGCTTTAAATACCACACTGATTGTTTTCTCACAATTGAAAATTTGCAACTTTTACTTTCAATTTTAAATGTGTTAAGATTTTATGACTTCAATGCAACATTCGCTCAATTTTGTGGCAGCAATAAACAAAGAAATATGTCAACAGCTGGAACCGCAAGCAAGCAAATGGTCTATTGTAATAATTGCATATTAACATAATAAATATGCAGAGTAAACGGCTTCCCACTCCTAGGTATTTATTATATATGTATACATTTGCATATATTAGCATACATATGTAGATATGTATGTATGTGTGCATGTCTCCATAATATATGGCATGTGCAAATACACACGCGTGCAGATTTAACTAGTCATGCAAAAAAAATCGAATTTTTCTTGTAGACAACAGCGACTGCAGCCAACAACAATGGTAATGGTAACGGCTAGTGAAGGTGAGTAAGCAATTGTTGGAGCGTGTGAAAGACGAATGAAAAATGATATTTGCAATTGAAAGCGTGATTGCAAGAAGAAAACGAAAACAGATGAGGTAGAAAAATATTTATTAAACGCAAATGTGACAGAAAAGTGTAGGAAAAACAGCAGGAAATTAAAAAAAAATACAAATAAAATGCGAAATTAAGCAAAAAAAAAACATGTGTGCCTTCATATGTACTAACGCACGCTTAATATTTTGTAGTGTTGAAACATGTGTGCAAATTCAAAACAATGAACAACAATAGCAAAAAAAACAAAACGCTAAACGTTTGAACAAAATGTGTATTTAATAAAATATAAACAATAGCAACAACAAATTAGTGCAATGCAACACAGT
>NW_016186099.1:0-4721 GCF_001687245.7 Rhagoletis zephyria | reverse complement strand
GAAACCGGGGGGAGATGTCCGAGAACCATTAAAATTCGGAGAGAGAGAGAGTTTCTGCACTCTGCTGAAAGGCTATAATAGCGAAAACTATGTAGATTGCGAGGGCCCCGAGCCCGATATTCCTCTTTTTAATTATGATGAGATTAAGGTAGTAAAAGCCTGATTCAAAAGTTATAAACCTACAGGAACCGATGGATAGCCGGGAGCGCTATACAAAACCGGTGGGATGCATGCAAAATGTATACCTGTTGATTAGAATTTAGGAGTTCTCTTCCCAATTCAGAAAAAAGCTGATCCAACCATTTGCAGCAACTACATCGGGATCATTCCTCCACGAACTGATCGGACCTTTTCATTGTGACTTTAAAACTGGTAAACCCACCATAGATCAGGTATTCACCATATGCCAAATCTGGAAAAACTTCAGCGAGAGGTTAATCCACCAAAATCATCTCTCTTTCGATATTCTGCCTACTCAAAAGTAGATAGAAATACAAAGCATGTGGACCTGGTCGTAAACGATGACAAAGTGAAATAACTCTAATAAATATAAATATAGTCTCGATGTTGTAGAGAACTTCTCCTCTACTTAAAAACCAGCAATACCATTAAATTATTCTGGAACTTTTGTATGTGGTCGACTTAGGCTAGTATGTAATAGCAAGCGTAGTTCATTCTAGACAAGTAAATAGCTTCGTATGCATACAAACTCTTCCAAAAAATATAGATTTAAAATTAATCAATTTGACAATTACATAAATTTACACACTTACATATGTATGTATACATTCGTACATAGCCTGTGACTTGCATACTGACTTTGCTGTTAAGCTCCGCTCTAGAAGTACCTTATACCTGCGGTAATGAAAGTGCAACTTTGCATGCCTTAAATAAATTGAAATGAATAATTTTTAACTGTAAATATAATACACACACCCACACTCACACATGCAACTAAAATGCAATAGTTTAATTCTATTTATAGAAATACCACGTTATTATTTCCTGAGAGCCCGTTCTGGTAATCANGAAGCATGGATTTTCGATAGTTTTTCAACTGGTGAAAAGTTAGTTACAATGTAGACTATTGTTGTATTTTTTATATGCACTTGTATATACCACATGTATGTATGTAGATAGCTGTACAGTAAATTTCCAACAACCTTCCCAAAGTTTTCCCTTTAAAAAAAAACTAGTAGTATATACATTAGAATCCATTGTTATATAAATACCCTATAATTGCACTTCTACCTATAAATACATATTTACATTAGCCCGGGTCATTTATATTTGAACTATGTAGCAAAAAAAAAAGAACTCTCTTTAGGCGAAGTTTTATAATAAAAAAAAATTTTAATGTGTTTGGAGGGAAAATGTTGAAAACTCGTTTAAAAAGGAAAAACATCTTTTTTGGAGAGGGACGGGGCCCGGCACATATTTACCTTCCGGGGTCGGATTTTCTCTCGACGACCCTGGTTAGATAATATGGAGTTTGGCACTCCGTCGTTGCCTGACCTGCCAGTTTTGTCGTATATTGAAGGGACTGAGAGGTTCGCGCCGTTCCTATAAATCTGTGGTCATAAGCAACAACCGCCTATGTCGACTTAAGAAAGAATTGAGTTATATATGCTATCATATTTTGCAACTACTATTCCATGTGTATATGAAATCCCCATCTCGCCAGCTAGTCTATTTAAAAAGTTATAGACGAATATATTTTGGTTTCCCCATAAGGTTAACATTACAATTCAAATTTTTAAAACGGTTCTTCTCGAATTTAGGTTTTTTGACTTAGGCGGTTATTGCTTATGACCACAGAAATATAAATATTTGTTCACTTTGTTTTTGTTTTTTTGCTTTTCACAACCAGTATGGCAGTGGCACAGTTTTGCAGCTTACGGTGGCCCAGTTTTTGGCAGTTTTGGTGGTACAGTTTTTCAATTAGCAGCTTTACCTGCCGGTGCTAGTTCATTTGGGAGCGGTGGTGGCCTTGCCGCTGGCCCACCAGCTTTAGGTTCTGCGCCTGCTATAGCACCTACTTTGAGACAAAATTTTATGGAGAATTGGATTTTCTTAAACCAAGAAAAGTAAAAGAAAAAATTATAAAACATTTACTCAGTATACTGCACAAAACTTAGTTTCGCTTTGTTGGTTTTTACATGGAGATGTATGTATGTAGTCATCAGTGTCAAGTACATCATTTAACATATATAATTTTATGTACTAAAATTATTTACAATTACGCATTTGTAAAAAAGAGCACCTATTTATGTATATATTGAGAGTTTTAATCAAATTCTAATTTTTGTTTTTAAAGTCTAACCATATTTAAATGAAGAATATCAAAAATATGGTGTGACCCGTACTTTTTTATTTTGAAATCGTGCCGCCATGGCGCGCCTGCAAAAAAAATTATTTTTTTATCGAATAAACATAATTACATGATACTTAACTTTAAAATTTATTAACCACTTTTTATACCAGATAATCTCATCTCCTATGCACTTTGTGTCCCCATAACGCACGTTTTGAAAAAAATAGAAACTTAAATTTTTGAGTTAAATTGGCATCATAATTTTATTCTTGGAAGATTTCTGAAGGGAAATATTTTTATTCGATCAGAAATTTTTTTAAAGATTTTGCCGCAAAAAAAAATAAAAAAATAATTTTTCTCCTTGTAAAATATAAGGCAAACTAGTACAAACTGATATTAAATTAATAAATATGCGTCTCCTTGTTTTCGATATTCTTTAGTTCATGGCGGTGGCAGCACGAAAATTCAAAAAGGTTGACTTTCCTGTTTTTGTTTTAACCCACCCTAATGTAATGTATGGATTTTTGGCATTATTTTTTGTTCATTCACTTAGTCGGAATGCAATTGTTGTTACTTTCTCTACAATTTTCATAAGTAAGTTGTGTTTTTTGTATTGTTTTTTTATTTAATTTATTTGGTCTAACATAATTGGTTCATTATGTACCTACATACATACATTGTGGATCCATTTCTAATTAAGAAAAAATTTACATTGACAAATACATAAGAAGTTGTATGTTTTAATTAAATTAAATACGTTTAATGTGCGTTTTTTGTTTGGAAATTTGTAGCCTCGTCAATTTTTTTTTTAATTTTCAAGAAGTCTGCATCTATGAGTATGGCCAAAAGGGAGCCAAAAATTTTATGAAAAAATTCCTGCCTATATTTTAGTATAGGTTTCTGAAGACTAAGTAGAATTAGGTTTGAAACCGATTTGGTCATAAGCTAGGAAGCTGAACGAAGAAAACCGGTAAACGAGCTTCTCATATAAACTCGTATCGTTTGCTTTGCTCCACCATTAACTCTTAAAAAGATCATAGGTGACACCCATTTACCATTTTCTTCGCTTAGCTTAGCTTGGCTTGGCTTAGTTCTGCTCTCAAAAGTGAGGATAAATCCAGAGTAGCTACTAACAGACATATAGATTAAGCTGAACAGATGCAGAATATCGCGATCCCTAGGGCCATTGATTTTTTTGGCCGATTGGCTGTTAGGTTCGGAACCACATATAACGATTTCTGTATAACAAGAAAATAATAGAATTCGTTAAGCATGTAACTCCCGTTCGAGGACACACAGATATTTTCTCTGATTTCTAGTGAACTATTGAGGGCTTGAACCGCCTATGACCATGTCACTGGAGGGGCTGTCAAAACGAGGGTTATGTAGATATAAGTTTTCAAAGAAAACTAGTGAACTATTGAGGACTTGAACCGCCTATGACCATTTGACTGGAGGGGCTGGCAAAACGAGGGTTATGTAGATATAAGTTTTGAAAGAAATCTTCTCCTCTGGCCCTCCGGGGCCATTAACTCTCGAGAAGAGCCGACATCTTACTTAAAGGGAAATTCTGGCTAAGATAGTTGAAAGTCATTTGTAAGTCAATTGAACGCCGGTGGGCAAGCTAGTTTCAAAGATTTTTGTTATTCTATTTAGCACAAAAGTCTTGCCAACACAAAAAAAAATATTTAATTTAATTTGTTTTTACTTTTTAGATTTTATTCCTTAAATTTTTTTAAATTTTAAAATATTTAGGCAATCAGAAGCTCCTCGGAATTCCAGTAAGAAGAGTTTTGAATAGAGCACGATAAGTTCGCCTTTTATCGATATAGATTTATACGTATGAATATAAAAAGTGTGCATGAAAGCGTTCGAAAATTAATGCAAAAAAGTAAACTTAATTTTTTTAAAAGAAATTTGTAATAAAAAGATAACTACGAAAAATAAAAAGGGACCGAAAAGTTTTATGTGTTTTTCAAATAAAATAATTTGACAAAAATTTACCAAAATGAGACAAAAGTTATTTTTACCAACCCAAACCAATTTTGGTAACAATTTACTAAAGTGGCAACCCTGGTAGTGAGTTTAAAGACAGTTGCAGTCAAAAACGGTGAATCACTAAGAAGGAGCTCTAAAAGTTGATAATTTTGTTTGTAAGTCGACAAAGGTCAGCATCCTCCTACACCAATTAAACTTTATACAAACACATAAGCAAAGAAAAAATATAGAGGCAGCATATATCGAAGATCTAAGGTTTTGGGACACCGTTATGACATCCCTCCGTGAAATCAGAATTGTTTTTTTTCTTCTTTTTCTTGAGATACCTCAAACCATTTTAGGTTGTATCTTCTTGCAAATATATGTATGTATAATCTACTTTATTTTTAACATATTTAAATGCATACAT
>NW_016186098.1:0-4721 GCF_001687245.7 Rhagoletis zephyria | reverse complement strand
TTTTTTTTTTTTTTTTGCTAAGTACCCCAAACAACGCTCAGGCAGACGACCTTACAAGCAAACAAAAAAAGTTCGCTCTTGAGTATTTTTGGTAGGCAATTTGGAATTTAATTTTTATTTTTTTGACAAATTTAAGGGTCACCTTTTAACATACCTCGTTGGCAACCCCATTCCAAAAAAAATGTTTAAATAGTTTTATCGAAATAATCAAAATACCTACTTGGCAAAATTTGAATGTGTTTTGGTTAGCTTTAACTTATTGACATTAGGGTGATACGTTAGGGCGCTAAGAACTGGCATCTGGTGGGTATGTACCAGAACAAGTTTCTTGAGGTCAATGAACTCTGGAACAAAAAAAAAATTGTCTGCTCGAGACGAGAACATCGATGTATGATACCTAAAACTCCGACAGTGTGTCCAAGATATGAGCAACCATTTAAAAAGGTGACCACTACGTTTGGCTGAAAAATTTTTTTTTCCAAATTGTTTGCAAAAATACTTTAGACTCAGAGGTGTATGGCGACCTTTTTTTCTGGTACGTTCTAATGTACATACATATATATGTCCTCACCTTAAACACACAAGCTAATTCATATATACAAATGCACTGGTCGAGGATACACAGCAGAACAAACAAAACGATTGACCATAGCAGTCAATCCCAGCGGATATCGATAGTTCAGCAGCTGTGTATGTACAAAAATGCTCGCATAAATATGTACATACATGCATATATGTATGTATGAACATTAGGGTGGTCATTAAATGTAGGAAGCAATTTTTTATATCAGATTCCCTAAGCCTCAACCCCAACGTCAATGCTACTATAGTCGAAGATATCACATATAAATCTTGGTCTCGATTGGAGACGGTTCCTCCATGGAGACTCAAAAAATGTAAATTAATTTTTTTAAACCTAATACCCCAAATCGATGCTACCTCAGTCGAAGATATCACGTAAAATTTTGGACCCGACTGAAGTTGGTTAAGGTGTGTCGCGCAGGGGCCAAAATTCAGATTACCTTATGAAAACGTCTTAACCGACTGCAAGCGGGTCCAAAACTTGTATGTGATGTCTTCGACTATGACAGTATCGATTTTAGTAATACCGATTGAGGGGCTGAGACTGAAAAAAATCGATCATTTGATTTTCAAAAACCACCCTAATAAACATAATGTACCTATGTATATGTATATAAAAAAATCACATGCCCTCTACTACAAAGCTGCGTGCAAGGCGGATATGTAACCACTGCTGGCGTCTGTTCAATATCACTTCGCACAATTTCCAAATAGACTTTGCTAAAATTGTTTACCTCGGCAATAACAAACATCAGATAATAATGGCTTGTACTGTGTAGCAAGCGTAAGCGGATTTGCGAGGGATGTAGGTCAGATACGTAAACGCACGGATGCATAATAACTACAACTTTAATTTTCTGGAACTCTCCTGCAGACGTGCAAAAAAATAGGCAAACGAAGATTAGTGGCATAAATATAAATTCGTCATCGTTGGAGCACAGTTCCATGCGATGATTACGGTAAGAACTGAAACTGATCTGTTGGATTTCAGAAGATTTCCTTCATAATAATCTCTTTCTGTCCAAAAGTATTTTGTTACAGCTATATAGTATTCATCTTCTTTTCTATTATCACCACGAAATGTTTGTTATATAGATTTACTTGCTTTGTTAATCAGTTACCTCGTTTTCTTCTGTATTTGTTATGCCCGGGGACATAGCAAAGAGTAACGGTAGGATCCCCTGGATTTCACTAGATTGGATCCCGTTGCCGCATAAGACATTTAATTATCGACAAAGATAGTCGTCGGCTAAATTCGTGATATTAACACGGTAAAAGACTAGCCGCCTCCTCTATAGCGCAAATCTCAACTTGGTAGACGCTGCAGTTATTTGGTAAGCGAAAAGATTGTCGGAGGCCTATGAATATACTGTCATCTGCGACTTGTAGCTCTTCTTCCATACCATGATTGATAGTCATGAGGTCAGTGTAAGTAACTGAATAACTTAGTGAGAGGGGAGACCAGTAGGTCTGCATGTATGTATATAAAAAAAAATATTCCAACACTGGCACTCCGGCCAATGGTAAAGTTCATTTACCACCTCTGCATTATTGTCATAAGTCATGCAGAGCCGGCAAAGGACTCTGAAAGCATTGTCCAGAGGATGCGTCAGATAACTTAAGACAATTTTATTACATGCCAGTTGAGAAGTGAATGTGCAAAAGTTTCATAAATTTAATGAATTAAATTTTTACACATGCAGCAGTACCTAGCCTGCATTAAGGCGCTTGGTGTTAGTAGTCGCGCCTAAACAGTAAATTTTTTCGAACCATTTAGTTTTTATTTTACCACCAAGAACCGGCAGAGAAGAGTCACACTAGCCTGACTGGGAAGTGCACCTGGTGGCTAGTTTTCTCACTCTGTTAGTATCCATATGTGCGTTGATTGCTTTGGTCTTAAGCATGGAGACAATCCATGCCACAATCGAATGCTGAGTACGATGTTTTTAGAGTACCCTGCTAATTAACTTCGTTCAGACTTTATTGAAAGCTCGGTAGTACTTACTCTTTCGTGAGGCACGCTTTCCATAGTTCATCCATACTGTAAGTATGTTGTCCATTGTATGGGAGTTTTAAGTCCTTTACCTATTTTTTATTTAGCTTCTGTATCTTAAGGCATGGTACCTTCACTTTATTTGCCTTGTATAAGACAAATTACTTCGGCATACGAGGCCGATTCCCTACTGAATAACTACTTGCAATTTGGTCGGTGCTACCTCGCAACTACATATCGTTACTATAGTATGGAAAGGGCGTATCTCACATCGTCACTGAAATGCAAAAAAGCCACAACTAACTAAAATTTTGTATTACATAAGACGATGTAGGGACTTATAATTCGATAAAATGCATCATAGTCAATCAAAAAGTGAATTTTGGATTTTTAGTTACGGCTTTTTATATTTCAGCGACGATGTGAGTTGCATAGGTATCCATCTGAAACTCAAAATATTTCTGGCTAGAGGCCGTCTGCCCTCAAAGTACTACCTAGGTTCACATTTAACCTAGTTAGTATCTTTTAGAGTCTTGCCGCTTCAATGGGGTGTAGAGAAGGTAGCCTTTATTCGAAAAGTCGGGGTTCTTGCATCAACGCATTCAGGTATTTGTCTACGATAAATTTTATTGGATTAAGTGAGGTACAAGTGGAGTGAATCAAATTAATTTACACCATACTGGCTTCTTCTTCAGCACTTTGTGTCCTATTACCAGAGACACGAATTTTGACGGTGCCTTCGCCTTCGCTTCCTGATTTTATAAGCGACGCACAGTGATATTTATTTGATACCCATTTTGTGCCCACAGTTTAAAAAATTTGTATATTCACATGAATTTCGGGTTCTCTGATTTGAATATGAAGTCGAAAAAAAACCAAAATGGCCGCTCAAATATGGCGTCTCAAATTTTAAACACAATAGTTTTGTTAAAAATAATCATAAGCATGGCTTATGTTTATATTAATTAATAGTTATTTCGGTAACTAAATTCGAATCTGAAATCAAAATAACTAAAAACAATGTTGCCGATCCAATAAGGGGCTTGAAATAAAAGGAATGTGTTAAATTTGCAAAATATTCATTAAAGTCGCGTAAAATTTAGTAATATTTGGTATTTTTTAAGTTGGTTTTAAAAATTCTTAAATAAAAATGTTATTTAATTATAATAATAATAATGTTTACGTCTATCTTACACGAAATTGGTTGAAAAAAAAATTATTTAAAAAAAATCTACTTCAGAAAATCTTTAAATATTATATGGTACAAACTCGTGCCTTAAACAAAAGGTCGGACACGGTCGGATTCAATATTTAGTATTGTAGTTTAAAATTTAATCTTCTTGAAATAAACATAAATTTTTTATTGGTGAAACCTGGACAAAATGCCTTATAACATTATCTTTAAACTGCTTATTAAAAAATTCACTTGAATATTTCATTAAATAAATTTTAAATTAAACCTTATGTAGAACTGACCTGTAAAAGAAAACCCTAATTTNCGCCTGAATCGGTACTATATTTTTTGATTTATAGGCACGAATTGGGGAGCAAATATCACTGTGCGACGTCTGAGAGACAGTCATTCTTCGCCCTCGGTTTGAACGGGGTCAAGAACACCATTATGATAATTGAAAACCAAACATTGATTTGAAATAAATTACTTCTTAATGAGTACTATTAATGAAAACAAAACAGAGCGGAAATTTCGATATTACTGATAAAATTAGATTTCCTAGGTATCTCAAAAATAAAAAACAAAAAAACAAGAACAAAAATGCTTATTCATCTTAAAGCGAAATGAAACTAATCAATGGAAAAATTTGTTAAAATAAGTATTAATAATAATTAAGTATTATTAAAATATTTCAGATATACGACAACGACACGCGCTAAATAAAAATAAAGCACAATAAGCACACTAGCCTCGGAGCTGAACATAGTAGAAGAGATTAAGTCTGCACATCGCTTATTTACTTCAATATTGCCATAATCAAAAAAAAAACAAAAGTTGGGTTAAGAATGCAAAAATTACCGCCACTATTTTTCTATTAGTCATTTCATCGCCGTATCGATTGGCAGTGTCTCACTGGAAAAAAGTTTCATTTGTACTATGGGAATCTTTTTCGAGTTTGACACTATTTAAGTA